>NW_027143575.1:0-54687 GCF_026170545.1 Melanerpes formicivorus | reverse complement strand
GCTCATTTTGACTGCCTCCAGAAGTTAGATCAGATGCAAATTGGATTTGGTGCTAGGTCTTTCCCTTTAGGTTTTACCCCAACAATGTTTTCATTAGTTTCGCTCACTCTCGAAATCAAGCATTTTACAGCAGTTGGAGCAGCCTGTATCTCAGCACAGGAATAAGGTAGGGAAGAATTCTAAGGCTCATTTTGACTGCCTCCAGAAGTTAGATCAGATGGCAAATTGGATTTGGTGCTAGGTCTTTCCCTTTAGGTTTTACCCCAACAATGTTTTCATTAGTTTCGCTCACTCTCGAAATCAAGCATTTTACAGCAGGTTGGAGCAGCCTGTATCTCAGCACAGGAATAAGGTAGGGAAGAATTCTAAGGCTCATTTTTGACTGCCTCCAGAAGTTAGATCAGATGGCAAATTGGATTTGGTGCTAGGTCTTTCCCTTTAGGTTTTACCCCAACAATGTTTTCATTAGTTTCGCTCACTCTCGAAATCAAGCATTTTACAGCAGGTTGGAGCAGCCTGTATCTCAGCACAGGAATAAGGTAGGGAAGAATTCTAAGGCTCATTTTGACTGCCTCCAGAAGTTAGATCAGATGGCAAATTGGATTTGGTGCTAGGTCTTTCCCTTTAGGTTTTACCCCAACAATGTTTTCATTAGTTTCGCTCACTCTCGAAATCAAGCATTTTACAGCAGGTTGGAGCAGCCTGTATCTCAGCACAGGAATAAGGTAGGGAAGAATTCTAAGGCTCATTTTGACTGCCTCCAGAAGTTAGATCAGATGGCAAATTGGATTTGGTGCTAGGTCTTTCCCTTTAGGTTTTACCCCAACAATGTTTTCATTAGTTTCGCTCACTCTCGAAATCAAGCATTTTACAGCAGGTTGGAGCAGCCTGTATCTCAGCACAGGAATAAGGTAGGGAAGAATTCTAAGGCTCATTTTGACTGCCTCCAGAAGTTAGATCAGATGGCAAATTGGATTTGGTGCTAGGTCTTTCCCTTTAGGTTTTACCCCAACAATGTTTTCATTAGTTTCGCTCACTCTCGAAATCAAGCATTTTACAGCAGGTTGGAGCAGCCTGTATCTCAGCACAGGAATAAGGTAGGGAAGAATTCTAAGGCTCATTTTGACTGCCTCCAGAAGTTAGATCAGATGGCAAATTGGATTTGGTGCTAGGTCCTTTCCCTTTAGGTTTTACCCCAACAATGTTTTCATTAGTTTCGCTCACTCTCGAAATCAAGCATTTTACAGCAGGTTGGAGCAGCCTGTATCTCAGCACAGGAATAAGGTAGGGAAGAATTCTAAGGCTCATTTTGACTGCCTCCAGAAGTTAGATCAGATGGCAAATTGGATTTGGTGCTAGGTCTTTCCCTTTAGGTTTTACCCCAACAATGTTTTCATTAGTTTCGCTCACTCTCGAAATCAAGCATTTTACAGCAGGTTGGAGCAGCCTGTATCTCAGCACAGGAATAAGGTAGGGAAGAATTCTAAGGCTCATTTTGACTGCCTCCAGAAGTTAGATCAGATGGCAAATTGGATTTGGTGCTAGGTCTTTCCCTTTAGGTTTTACCCCAACAATGTTTTCATTAGTTTCGCTCACTCTCGAAATCAAGCATTTTACAGCAGGTTGGAGCAGCCTGTATCTCAGCACAGGAATAAGGTAGGGAAGAATTCTAAGGATCATTTTGACTGCCTCCAGAAGTTAGATCAGATGGCAAATTGGATTTGGTGCTAGGTCTTTCCCTTTAGGTTTTACCCCAACAATGTTTTCATTAGTTTCGCTCACTCTCGAAATCAAGCATTTTACAGCAGGTTGGAGCAGCCTGTATCTCAGCACAGGAATAAGGTAGGGAAGAATTCTAAGGCTCATTTTGACTGCCTCCAGAAGTTAGATCAGATGGCAAATTGGATTTGGTGCTAGGTCTTTCCCTTTAGGTTTTACCCCAACAATGTTTTCATTAGTTTCGCTCACTCTCGAAATCAAGCATTTTACAGCAGGTTGGAGCAGCCTGTATCTCAGCACAGGAATAAGGTAGGGAAGAATTCTAAGGCTCATTTTGACTGCCTCCAGAAGTTAGATCAGATGGCAAATTGGATTTGGTGCTAGGTCTTTCCCTTTAGGTTTTACCCCAACAATGTTTTCATTAGTTTCGCTCACTCTCGAAATCAAGCATTTTACAGCAGGTTGGAGCAGCCTGTATCTCAGCACAGGAATAAGGTAGGGAAGAATTCTAAGGCTCATTTTGACTGCCTCCAGAAGTTAGATCAGATGGCAAATTGGATTTGGTGCTAGGTCTTTCCCTTTAGGTTTTACCCCAACAATGTTTTCATTAGTTTCGCTCACTCTCGAAATCAAGCATTTTACAGCAGGTTGGAGCAGCCTGTATCTCAGCACAGGAATAAGGTAGGGAAGCATTCTAAGGCTCATTTTGACTGCCTCCAGAAGTTAGATCAGATGGCAAATTGGATTTGGTGCTAGGTCTTTCCCTTTAGGTTTTACCCCAACAATGTTTTCATTAGTTTCGCTCACTCTCGAAATCAAGCATTTTACAGCAGGTTGGAGCAGCCTGTATCTCAGCACAGGAATAAGGTAGGGAAGAATTCTAAGGATCATTTTGACTGCCTCCAGAAGTTAGATCAGATGGCAAATTGGATTTGGTGCTAGGTCTTTCCCTTTAGGTTTTACCCCAACAATGTTTTCATTAGTTTCGCTCACTCTCGAAATCAAGCATTTTACAGCAGGTTGGAGCAGCCTGTATCTCAGCACAGGAATAAGGTAGGGAAGAATTCTAAGGCTCATTTTGACTGCCTCCAGAAGTTAGATCAGATGGCAAATTGGATTTGGTGCTAGGTCCTTTCCCTTTAGGTTTTACCCCAACAATGTTTTCATTAGTTTCGCTCACTCTCGAAATCAAGCATTTTACAGCAGGTTGGAGCAGCCTGTATCTCAGCACAGGAATAAGGTAGGGAAGAATTCTAAGGCTCATTTTGACTGCCTCCAGAAGTTAGATCAGATGGCAAATTGGATTTGGTGCTAGGTCTTTCCCTTTAGGTTTTACCCCCAACAATGTTTTCATTAGTTTCGCTCACTCTCGAAATCAAGCATTTTACAGCAGGTTGGAGCAGCCTGTATCTCAGCACAGGAATAAGGTAGGGAAGAATTCTAAGGCTCATTTTGACTGCCTCCAGAAGTTAGATCAGATGGCAAATTGGATTTGGTGCTAGGTCTTTCCCTTTAGGTTTTACCCCAACAATGTTTTCATTAGTTTCGCTCACTCTCGAAATCAAGCATTTTACAGCAGGTTGGAGCAGCCTGTATCTCAGCACAGGAATAAGGTAGGGAAGAATTCTAAGGCTCATTTTGACTGCCTCCAGAAGTTAGATCAGATGGCAAATTGGATTTGGTGCTAGGTCTTTCCCTTTAGGTTTTACCCCAACAATGTTTTCATTAGTTTCGCTCACTCTCGAAATCAAGCATTTTACAGCAGGTTGGAGCAGCCTGTATCTCAGCACAGGAATAAGGTAGGGAAGAATTCTAAGGATCATTTTGACTGCCTCCAGAAGTTAGATCAGATGGCAAATTGGATTTGGTGCTAGGTCTTTCCCTTTAGGTTTTACCCCAACAATGTTTTCATTAGTTTCGCTCACTCTCGAAATCAAGCATTTTACAGCAGGTTGGAGCAGCCTGTATCTCAGCACAGGAATAAGGTAGGGAAGAATTCTAAGGATCATTTTGACTGCCTCCAGAAGTTAGATCAGATGGCAAATTGGATTTGGTGCTAGGTCTTTCCTTTAGGTTTTACCCCAACAATGTTTTCATTAGTTTCGCTCACTCTCGAAATCAAGCATTTTACAGCAGGTTGGAGCAGCCTGTATCTCAGCACAGGAATAAGGTAGGGAAGAATTCTAAGGATCATTTTGACTGCCTCCAGAAGTTAGATCAGATGGCAAATTGGATTGGTGCTAGGTCTTTCCCTTTAGGTTTTACCCCAACAATGTTTTCATTAGTTTCGCTCACTCTCGAAATCAAGCATTTTACAGCAGGTTGGAGCAGCCTGTATCTCAGCACAGGAATAAGGTAGGGAAGAATTCTAAGGCTCATTTTGACTGCCTCCAGAAGTTAGATCAGATGGCAAATTGGATTTGGTGCTAGGTCTTTCCCTTTAGGTTTTACCCCAACAATGTTTTCATTAGTTTCGCTCACTCTCGAAATCAAGCATTTTACAGCAGGTTGGAGCAGCCTGTATCTCAGCACAGGAATAAGGTAGGGAAGAATTCTAAGGCTCATTTTGACTGCCTCCAGAAGTTAGATCAGATGGCAAATTGGATTTGGTGCTAGGTCTTTCCCTTTAGGTTTTACCCCAACAATGTTTTCATTAGTTTCGCTCACTCTCGAAATCAAGCATTTTACAGCAGGTTGGAGCAGCCTGTATCTCAGCACAGGAATAAGGTAGGGAAGAATTCTAAGGCTCATTTTGACTGCCTCCAGAAGTTAGATCAGATGGCAAATTGGATTTGGTGCTAGGTCTTTCCCTTTAGGTTTTACCCCCACAATGTTTTCATTAGTTTCGCTCACTCTCGAAATCAAGCATTTTACAGCAGGTTGGAGCAGCCTGTATCTCAGCACAGGAATAAGGTAGGGAAGAATTCTAAGGCTCATTTTGACTGCCTCCAGAAGTTAGATCAGATGGCAAATTGGATTTGGTGCTAGGTCTTTCCCTTTAGGTTTTACCCCAACAATGTTTTCATTAGTTTCGCTCACTCTCGAAATCAAGCATTTTACAGCAGGTTGGAGCAGCCTGTATCTCAGCACAGGAATAAGGTAGGGAAGAATTCTAAGGCTCATTTTGACTGCCTCCAGAAGTTAGATCAGATGGCAAATTGGATTTGGTGCTAGGTCTTTCCCTTTAGGTTTTTACCCCAACAATGTTTTCATTAGTTTCGCTCACTCTCGAAATCAAGCATTTTACAGCAGGTTGGAGCAGCCTGTATCTCAGCACAGGAATAAGGTAGGGAAGAATTCTAAGGCTCATTTTGACTGCCTCCAGAAGTTAGATCAGATGGCAAATTGGATTTGGTGCTAGGTCTTTCCCTTTAGGTTTTTACCCCCAACAATGTTTTCATTAGTTTCGCTCACTCTCGAAATCAAGCATTTTACAGCAGGTTGGAGCAGCCTGTATCTCAGCACAGGAATAAGGTAGGGAAGAATTCTAAGGCTCATTTTGACTGCCTCCAGAAGTTAGATCAGATGGCAAATTGGATTTGGTGCTAGGTCTTTCCCTTTAGGTTTTACCCCAACAATGTTTTCATTAGTTTCGCTCACTCTCGAAATCAAGCATTTTACAGCAGGTTGGAGCAGCCTGTATCTCAGCACAGGAATAAGGTAGGGAAGAATTCTAAGGCTCATTTTGACTGCCTCCAGAAGTTAGATCAGATGGCAAATTGGATTTGGTGCTAGGTCTTTCCCTTTAGGTTTTACCCCCAACAATGTTTTCATTAGTTTCGCTCACTCTCGAAATCAAGCATTTTACAGCAGGTTGGAGCAGCCTGTATCTCAGCACAGGAATAAGGTAGGGAAGAATTCTAAGGCTCATTTTGACTGCCTCCAGAAGTTAGATCAGATGGCAAATTGGATTTGGTGCTAGGTCTTTCCTTTAGGTTTTACCCCAACAATGTTTTCATTAGTTTCGCTCACTCTCGAAATCAAGCATTTTACAGCAGGTTGGAGCAGCCTGTATCTCAGCACAGGAATAAGGTAGGGAAGAATTCTAAGGCTCATTTTGACTGCCTCCAGAAGTTAGATCAGATGGCAAATTGGATTTGGTGCTAGGTCTTTCCCTTTAGGTTTTACCCCAACAATGTTTTCATTAGTTTCGCTCACTCTCGAAATCAAGCATTTTACAGCAGGTTGGAGCAGCCTGTATCTCAGCACAGGAATAAGGTAGGGAAGAATTCTAAGGCTCATTTTGACTGCCTCCAGAAGTTAGATCAGATGGCAAATTGGATTTGGTGCTAGGTCTTTCCCCTTTAGGTTTTACCCCAACAATGTTTTCATTAGTTTCGCTCACTCTCGAAATCAAGCATTTTACAGCAGGTTGGAGCAGCCTGTATCTCAGCACAGGAATAAGGTAGGGAAGAATTCTAAGGATCATTTTGACTGCCTCCAGAAGTTAGATCAGATGGCAAATTGGATTTGGTGCTAGGTCTTTCCCTTTAGGTTTTACCCCAACAATGTTTTCATTAGTTTCGCTCACTCTCGAAATCAAGCATTTTACAGCAGGTTGGAGCAGCCTGTATCTCAGCACAGGAATAAGGTAGGGAAGAATTCTAAGGCTCATTTTGACTGCCTCCAGAAGTTAGATCAGATGGCAAATTGGATTTGGTGCTAGGTCTTTCCCTTTAGGTTTTACCCCAACAATGTTTTCATTAGTTTCGCTCACTCTCGAAATCAAGCATTTTACAGCAGGTTGGAGCAGCCTGTATCTCAGCACAGGAATAAGGTAGGGAAGAATTCTAAGGCTCATTTTGACTGCCTCCAGAAGTTAGATCAGATGGCAAATTGGATTTGGTGCTAGGTCTTTCCCTTTAGGTTTTACCCCAACAATGTTTTCATTAGTTTCGCTCACTCTCGAAATCAAGCATTTTACAGCAGGTGGGAGCAGCCTGTATCTCAGCACAGGAATAAGGTAGGGAAGAATTCTAAGGCTCATTTTGACTGCCTCCAGAAGTTAGATCAGATGGCAAATTGGATTTGGTGCTAGGTCTTTCCCTTTAGGTTTTACCCCAACAATGTTTTCATTAGTTTCGCTCACTCTCGAAATCAAGCATTTTACAGCAGGTTGGAGCAGCCTGTATCTCAGCACAGGAATAAGGTAGGGAAGAATTCTAAGGCTCATTTTGACTGCCTCCAGAAGTTAGATCAGATGGCAAATTGGATTTGGTGCTAGGTCTTTCCCTTTAGGTTTTACCCCAACAATGTTTTCATTAGTTTCGCTCACTCTCGAAATCAAGCATTTTACAGCAGGTTGGAGCAGCCTGTATCTCAGCACAGGAATAAGGTAGGGAAGAATTCTAAGGCTCATTTTGACTGCCTCCAGAAGTTAGATCAGATGGCAAATTGGATTTGGTGCTAGGTCTTTCCCTTTAGGTTTTACCCCAACAATGTTTTCATTAGTTTCGCTCACTCTCGAAATCAAGCATTTTACAGCAGGTTGGAGCAGCCTGTATCTCAGCACAGGAATAAGGTAGGGAAGAATTCTAAGGCTCATTTTGACTGCCTCCAGAAGTTAGATCAGATGGGAAATTACATTTGGTGCTAGGTCTTTCCCTTTAGGTTTTACCCCAACAATGTTTTCATTAGTTTCGCTCACTCTCGAAATCAAGCATTTTACAGCAGGTTGGAGCAGCCTGTATCTCAGCACAGGAATAAGGTAGGGAAGAATTCTAAGGCTCATTTTGACTGCCTCCAGAAGTTAGATCAGATGGCAAATTGGATTTGGTGCTAGGTCTTTCCCTTTAGGTTTTACCCCAACAATGTTTTCATTAGTTTCGCTCACTCTCGAAATCAAGCATTTTACAGCAGGTTGGAGCAGCCTGTATCTCAGCACAGGAATAAGGTAGGGAAGAATTCTAAGGCTCATTTTGACTGCCTCCAGAAGTTAGATCAGATGGCAAATTGGATTTGGTGCTAGGTCTTTCCCTTTAGGTTTTACCCCAACAATGTTTTCATTAGTTTCGCTCACTCTCGAAATCAAGCATTTTACAGCAGGTTGGAGCAGCCTGTATCTCAGCACAGGAATAAGGTAGGGAAGAATTCTAAGGCTCATTTTGACTGCCTCCAGAAGTTAGATCAGATGGCAAATTGGATTTGGTGCTAGGTCTTTCCCTTTAGGTTTTACCCCAACAATGTTTTCATTAGTTTCGCTCACTCTCGAAATCAAGCATTTTACAGCAGGTTGGAGCAGCCTGTATCTCAGCACAGGAATAAGGTAGGGAAGAATTCTAAGGCTCATTTTGACTGCCTCCAGAAGTTAGATCAGATGGCAAATTGGATTTGGTGCTAGGTCTTTCCCTTTAGGTTTTACCCCAACAATGTTTTCATTAGTTTCGCTCACTCTCGAAATCAAGCATTTTACAGCAGGTTGGAGCAGCCTGTATCTCAGCACAGGAATAAGGTAGGGAAGAATTCTAAGGCTCATTTTGACTGCCTCCAGAAGTTAGATCAGATGGCAAATTGGATTTGGTGCTAGGTCTTTCCCTTTAGGTTTTACCCCAACAATGTTTTCATTAGTTTCGCTCACTCTCGAAATCAAGCATTTTACAGCAGGTTGGAGCAGCCTGTATCTCAGCACAGGAATAAGGTAGGGAAGAATTCTAAGGCTCATTTTGACTGCCTCCAGAAGTTAGATCAGATGGCAAATTGGATTTGGTGCTAGGTCTTTCCCTTTAGGTTTTACCCCAACAATGTTTTCATTAGTTTCGCTCACTCTCGAAATCAAGCATTTTACAGCAGGTTGGAGCAGCCTGTATCTCAGCACAGGAATAAGGTAGGGAAGAATTCTAAGGCTCATTTTGACTGCCTCCAGAAGTTAGATCAGATGGCAAATTGGATTTGGTGCTAGGTCTTTCCCTTTAGGTTTTACCCCAACAATGTTTTCATTAGTTTCGCTCACTCTCGAAATCAAGCATTTTACAGCAGGTTGGAGCAGCCTGTATCTCAGCACAGGAATAAGGTAGGGAAGAATTCTAAGGCTCATTTTGACTGCCTCCAGAAGTTAGATCAGATGGCAAATTGGATTTGGTGCTAGGTCTTTCCCTTTAGGTTTTACCCCAACAATGTTTTCATTAGTTTCGCTCACTCTCGAAATCAAGCATTTTACAGCAGGTTGGAGCAGCCTGTATCTCAGCACAGGAATAAGGTAGGGAAGAATTCTAAGGCTCATTTTGACTGCCTCCAGAAGTTAGATCAGATGGCAAATTGGATTTGGTGCTAGGTCTTTCCCTTTAGGTTTTACCCCAACAATGTTTTCATTAGTTTCGCTCACTCTCGAAATCAAGCATTTTACAGCAGGTTGGAGCAGCCTGTATCTCAGCACAGGAATAAGGTAGGGAAGAATTCTAAGGCTCATTTTGACTGCCTCCAGAAGTTAGATCAGATGGCAAATTGGATTTGGTGCTAGGTCTTTCCCTTTAGGTTTTACCCCAACAATGTTTTCATTAGTTTCGCTCACTCTCGAAATCAAGCATTTTACAGCAGGTTGGAGCAGCCTGTATCTCAGCACAGGAATAAGGTAGGGAAGAATTCTAAGGCTCATTTTGACTGCCTCCAGAAGTTAGATCAGATGGCAAATTGGATTTGGTGCTAGGTCTTTCCCTTTAGGTTTTACCCCAACAATGTTTTCATTAGTTTCGCTCACTCTCGAAATCAAGCATTTTACAGCAGGTTGGAGCAGCCTGTATCTCAGCACAGGAATAAGGTAGGGAAGAATTCTAAGGCTCATTTTGACTGCCTCCAGAAGTTAGATCAGATGGCAAATTGGATTTGGTGCTAGGTCTTTCCCTTTAGGTTTTACCCCAACAATGTTTTCATTAGTTTCGCTCACTCTCGAAATCAAGCATTTTACAGCAGGTTGGAGCAGCCTGTATCTCAGCACAGGAATAAGGTAGGGAAGAATTCTAAGGCTCATTTTGACTGCCTCCAGAAGTTAGATCAGATGGCAAATTGGATTTGGTGCTAGGTCTTTCCCTTTAGGTTTTACCCCAACAATGTTTTCATTAGTTTCGCTCACTCTCGAAATCAAGCATTTTACAGCAGGTTGGAGCAGCCTGTATCTCAGCACAGGAATAAGGTAGGGAAGAATTCTAAGGCTCATTTTGACTGCCTCCAGAAGTTAGATCAGATGGGAAATTACATTTGGTGCTAGGTCTTTCCCTTTAGGTTTTACCCCAACAATGTTTTCATTAGTTTCGCTCACTCTCGAAATCAAGCATTTTACAGCAGGTTGGAGCAGCCTGTATCTCAGCACAGGAATAAGGTAGGGAAGAATTCTAAGGCTCATTTTGACTGCCTCCAGAAGTTAGATCAGATGGCAAATTGGATTTGGTGCTAGGTCTTTCCCTTTAGGTTTTACCCCAACAATGTTTTCATTAGTTTCGCTCACTCTCGAAATCAAGCATTTTACAGCAGGTTGGAGCAGCCTGTATCTCAGCACAGGAATAAGGTAGGGAAGAATTCTAAGGCTCATTTTGACTGCCTCCAGAAGTTAGATCAGATGGCAAATTGGATTTGGTGCTAGGTCTTTCCCTTTAGGTTTTACCCCAACAATGTTTTCATTAGTTTCGCTCACTCTCGAAATCAAGCATTTTACAGCAGGTTGGAGCAGCCTGTATCTCAGCACAGGAATAAGGTAGGGAAGAATTCTAAGGCTCATTTTGACTGCCTCCAGAAGTTAGATCAGATGGCAAATTGGATTTGGTGCTAGGTCTTTCCCTTTAGGTTTTACCCCAACAATGTTTTCATTAGTTTCGCTCACTCTCGAAATCAAGCATTTTACAGCAGGTTGGAGCAGCCTGTATCTCAGCACAGGAATAAGGTAGGGAAGAATTCTAAGGCTCATTTTGACTGCCTCCAGAAGTTAGATCAGATGGCAAATTGGATTTGGTGCTAGGTCTTTCCCTTTAGGTTTTACCCCAACAATGTTTTCATTAGTTTCGCTCACTCTCGAAATCAAGCATTTTACAGCAGGTTGGAGCAGCCTGTATCTCAGCACAGGAATAAGGTAGGGAAGAATTCTAAGGCTCATTTTGACTGCCTCCAGAAGTTAGATCAGATGGCAAATTGGATTTGGTGCTAGGTCTTTCCCTTTAGGTTTTACCCCAACAATGTTTTCATTAGTTTCGCTCACTCTCGAAATCAAGCATTTTACAGCAGGTTGGAGCAGCCTGTATCTCAGCACAGGAATAAGGTAGGGAAGAATTCTAAGGCTCATTTTGACTGCCTCCAGAAGTTAGATCAGATGGCAAATTGGATTTGGTGCTAGGTCTTTCCCTTTAGGTTTTACCCCAACAATGTTTTCATTAGTTTCGCTCACTCTCGAAATCAAGCATTTTACAGCAGGTTGGAGCAGCCTGTATCTCAGCACAGGAATAAGGTAGGGAAGAATTCTAAGGCTCATTTTGACTGCCTCCAGAAGTTAGATCAGATGGCAAATTGGATTTGGTGCTAGGTCTTTCCCTTTAGGTTTTACCCCAACAATGTTTTCATTAGTTTCGCTCACTCTCGAAATCAAGCATTTTACAGCAGGTTGGAGCAGCCTGTATCTCAGCACAGGAATAAGGTAGGGAAGAATTCTAAGGCTCATTTTGACTGCCTCCAGAAGTTAGATCAGATGGCAAATTGGATTTGGTGCTAGGTCTTTCCCTTTAGGTTTTACCCCAACAATGTTTTCATTAGTTTCGCTCACTCTCGAAATCAAGCATTTTACAGCAGGTTGGAGCAGCCTGTATCTCAGCACAGGAATAAGGTAGGGAAGAATTCTAAGGCTCATTTTGACTGCCTCCAGAAGTTAGATCAGATGGCAAATTGGATTTGGTGCTAGGTCTTTCCCTTTAGGTTTTACCCCAACAATGTTTTCATTAGTTTCGCTCACTCTCGAAATCAAGCATTTTACAGCAGGTTGGAGCAGCCTGTATCTCAGCACAGGAATAAGGTAGGGAAGAATTCTAAGGATCATTTTGACTGCCTCCAGAAGTTAGATCAGATGGCAAATTGGATTTGGTGCTAGGTCTTTCCCTTTAGGTTTTACCCCAACAATGTTTTCATTAGTTTCGCTCACTCTCGAAATCAAGCATTTTACAGCAGGTTGGAGCAGCCTGTATCTCAGCACAGGAATAAGGTAGGGAAGAATTCTAAGGCTCATTTTGACTGCCTCCAGAAGTTAGATCAGATGGCAAATTGGATTTGGTGCTAGGTCTTTCCCTTTAGGTTTTACCCCAACAATGTTTTCATTAGTTTCGCTCACTCTCGAAATCAAGCATTTTACAGCAGGTTGGAGCAGCCTGTATCTCAGCACAGGAATAAGGTAGGGAAGAATTCTAAGGCTCATTTTGACTGCCTCCAGAAGTTAGATCAGATGGCAAATTGGATTTGGTGCTAGGTCTTTCCCTTTAGGTTTTACCCCAACAATGTTTTCATTAGTTTCGCTCACTCTCGAAATCAAGCATTTTACAGCAGGTTGGAGCAGCCTGTATCTCAGCACAGGAATAAGGTAGGGAAGAATTCTAAGGCTCATTTTGACTGCCTCCAGAAGTTAGATCAGATGGCAAATTGGATTTGGTGCTAGGTCTTTCCCTTTAGGTTTTACCCCAACAATGTTTTCATTAGTTTCGCTCACTCTCGAAATCAAGCATTTTACAGCAGGTTGGAGCAGCCTGTATCTCAGCACAGGAATAAGGTAGGGAAGAATTCTAAGGCTCATTTTGACTGCCTCCAGAAGTTAGATCAGATGGCAAATTGGATTTGGTGCTAGGTCTTTCCCTTTAGGTTTTACCCCAACAATGTTTTCATTAGTTTCGCTCACTCTCGAAATCAAGCATTTTACAGCAGGTTGGAGCAGCCTGTATCTCAGCACAGGAATAAGGTAGGGAAGAATTCTAAGGATCATTTTGACTGCCTCCAGAAGTTAGATCAGATGGCAAATTGGATTTGGTGCTAGGTCTTTCCCTTTAGGTTTTACCCCAACAATGTTTTCATTAGTTTCGCTCACTCTCGAAATCAAGCATTTTACAGCAGGTTGGAGCAGCCTGTATCTCAGCACAGGAATAAGGTAGGGAAGAATTCAAAGGCTCATTTTGACTGCCTCCAGAAGTTAGATCAGATGGCAAATTGGATTTGGTGCTAGGTCTTTCCCTTTAGGTTTTACCCCAACAATGTTTTCATTAGTTTCGCTCACTCTCGAAATCAAGCATTTTACAGCAGGTTGGAGCAGCCTGTATCTCAGCACAGGAATAAGGTAGGGAAGAATTCTAAGGCTCATTTTGACTGCCTCCAGAAGTTAGATCAGATGGCAAATTGGATTTGGTGCTAGGTCTTTCCCTTTAGGTTTTACCCCAACAATGTTTTCATTAGTTTCGCTCACTCTCGAAATCAAGCATTTTACAGCAGGTTGGAGCAGCCTGTATCTCAGCACAGGAATAAGGTAGGGAAGAATTCTAAGGCTCATTTTGACTGCCTCCAGAAGTTAGATCAGATGGCAAATTGGATTTGGTGCTAGGTCTTTCCCTTTAGGTTTTACCCCAACAATGTTTTCATTAGTTTCGCTCACTCTCGAAATCAAGCATTTTACAGCAGGTTGGAGCAGCCTGTATCTCAGCACAGGAATAAGGTAGGGAAGAATTCTAAGGCTCATTTTGACTGCCTCCAGAAGTTAGATCAGATGGCAAATTGGATTTGGTGCTAGGTCTTTCCCTTTAGGTTTTACCCCAACAATGTTTTCATTAGTTTCGCTCACTCTCGAAATCAAGCATTTTACAGCAGGTTGGAGCAGCCTGTATCTCAGCACAGGAATAAGGTAGGGAAGAATTCTAAGGCTCATTTTGACTGCCTCCAGAAGTTAGATCAGATGGCAAATTGGATTTGGTGCTAGGTCTTTCCCTTTAGGTTTTACCCCAACAATGTTTTCATTAGTTTCGCTCACTCTCGAAATCAAGCATTTTACAGCAGGTTGGAGCAGCCTGTATCTCAGCACAGGAATAAGGTAGGGAAGAATTCTAAGGCTCATTTTGACTGCCTCCAGAAGTTAGATCAGATGGCAAATTGGATTTGGTGCTAGGTCTTTCCCTTTAGGTTTTACCCCAACAATGTTTTCATTAGTTTCGCTCACTCTCGAAATCAAGCATTTTACAGCAGGTTGGAGCAGCCTGTATCTCAGCACAGGAATAAGGTAGGGAAGAATTCTAAGGCTCATTTTGACTGCCTCCAGAAGTTAGATCAGATGGCAAATTGGATTTGGTGCTAGGTCTTTCCCTTTAGGTTTTACCCCAACAATGTTTTCATTAGTTTCGCTCACTCTCGAAATCAAGCATTTTACAGCAGGTTGGAGCAGCCTGTATCTCAGCACAGGAATAAGGTAGGGAAGAATTCTAAGGCTCATTTTGACTGCCTCCAGAAGTTAGATCAGATGGCAAATTGGATTTGGTGCTAGGTCTTTCCCTTTAGGTTTTACCCCAACAATGTTTTCATTAGTTTCGCTCACTCTCGAAATCAAGCATTTTACAGCAGGTTGGAGCAGCCTGTATCTCAGCACAGGAATAAGGTAGGGAAGAATTCTAAGGCTCATTTTGACTGCCTCCAGAAGTTAGATCAGATGGCAAATTGGATTTGGTGCTAGGTCTTTCCCTTTAGGTTTTACCCCAACAATGTTTTCATTAGTTTCGCTCACTCTCGAAATCAAGCATTTTACAGCAGGTTGGAGCAGCCTGTATCTCAGCACAGGAATAAGGTAGGGAAGAATTCTAAGGCTCATTTTGACTGCCTCCAGAAGTTAGATCAGATGGCAAATTGGATTTGGTGCTAGGTCTTTCCCTTTAGGTTTTACCCCAACAATGTTTTCATTAGTTTCGCTCACTCTCGAAATCAAGCATTTTACAGCAGGTTGGAGCAGCCTGTATCTCAGCACAGGAATAAGGTAGGGAAGAATTCTAAGGCTCATTTTGACTGCCTCCAGAAGTTAGATCAGATGGGAAATTACATTTGGTGCTAGGTCTTTCCCTTTAGGTTTTACCCCAACAATGTTTTCATTAGTTTCGCTCACTCTCGAAATCAAGCATTTTACAGCAGGTTGGAGCAGCCTGTATCTCAGCACAGGAATAAGGTAGGGAAGAATTCTAAGGATCATTTTGACTGCCTCCAGAAGTTAGATCAGATGGCAAATTGGATTTGGTGCTAGGTCTTTCCCTTTAGGTTTTACCCCAACAATGTTTTCATTAGTTTCGCTCACTCTCGAAATCAAGCATTTTACAGCAGGTTGGAGCAGCCTGTATCTCAGCACAGGAATAAGGTAGGGAAGAATTCTAAGGATCATTTTGACTGCCTCCAGAAGTTAGATCAGATGGCAAATTGGATTTGGTGCTAGGTCTTTCCCTTTAGGTTTTACCCCAACAATGTTTTCATTAGTTTCGCTCACTCTCGAAATCAAGCATTTTACAGCAGGTTGGAGCAGCCTGTATCTCAGCACAGGAATAAGGTAGGGAAGAATTCTAAGGCTCATTTTGACTGCCTCCAGAAGTTAGATCAGATGGGAAATTACATTTGGTGCTAGGTCTTTCCCTTTAGGTTTTACCCCAACAATGTTTTCATTAGTTTCGCTCACTCTCGAAATCAAGCATTTTACAGCAGGTTGGAGCAGCCTGTATCTCAGCACAGGAATAAGGTAGGGAAGAATTCTAAGGCTCATTTTGACTGCCTCCAGAAGTTAGATCAGATGGCAAATTGGATTTGGTGCTAGGTCTTTCCCTTTAGGTTTTACCCCAACAATGTTTTCATTAGTTTCGCTCACTCTCGAAATCAAGCATTTTACAGCAGGTTGGAGCAGCCTGTATCTCAGCACAGGAATAAGGTAGGGAAGAATTCTAAGGCTCATTTTGACTGCCTCCAGAAGTTAGATCAGATGGCAAATTGGATTTGGTGCTAGGTCTTTCCCTTTAGGTTTTACCCCAACAATGTTTTCATTAGTTTCGCTCACTCTCGAAATCAAGCATTTTACAGCAGGTTGGAGCAGCCTGTATCTCAGCACAGGAATAAGGTAGGGAAGAATTCTAAGGCTCATTTTGACTGCCTCCAGAAGTTAGATCAGATGGCAAATTGGATTTGGTGCTAGGTCTTTCCCTTTAGGTTTTACCCCAACAATGTTTTCATTAGTTTCGCTCACTCTCGAAATCAAGCATTTTACAGCAGGTTGGAGCAGCCTGTATCTCAGCACAGGAATAAGGTAGGGAAGAATTCTAAGGCTCATTTTGACTGCCTCCAGAAGTTAGATCAGATGGCAAATTGGATTTGGTGCTAGGTCTTTCCCTTTAGGTTTTACCCCAACAATGTTTTCATTAGTTTCGCTCACTCTCGAAATCAAGCATTTTACAGCAGGTTGGAGCAGCCTGTATCTCAGCACAGGAATAAGGTAGGGAAGAATTCTAAGGCTCATTTTGACTGCCTCCAGAAGTTAGATCAGATGGCAAATTGGATTTGGTGCTAGGTCTTTCCCTTTAGGTTTTACCCCAACAATGTTTTCATTAGTTTCGCTCACTCTCGAAATCAAGCATTTTACAGCAGGTTGGAGCAGCCTGTATCTCAGCACAGGAATAAGGTAGGGAAGAATTCTAAGGCTCATTTTGACTGCCTCCAGAAGTTAGATCAGATGGCAAATTGGATTTGGTGCTAGGTCTTTCCCTTTAGGTTTTACCCCAACAATGTTTTCATTAGTTTCGCTCACTCTCGAAATCAAGCATTTTACAGCAGGTTGGAGCAGCCTGTATCTCAGCACAGGAATAAGGTAGGGAAGAATTCTAAGGCTCATTTTGACTGCCTCCAGAAGTTAGATCAGATGGCAAATTGGATTTGGTGCTAGGTCTTTCCCTTTAGGTTTTACCCCAACAATGTTTTCATTAGTTTCGCTCACTCTCGAAATCAAGCATTTTACAGCAGGTTGGAGCAGCCTGTATCTCAGCACAGGAATAAGGTAGGGAAGAATTCTAAGGCTCATTTTGACTGCCTCCAGAAGTTAGATCAGATGGCAAATTGGATTTGGTGCTAGGTCTTTCCCTTTAGGTTTTACCCCAACAATGTTTTCATTAGTTTCGCTCACTCTCGAAATCAAGCATTTTACAGCAGGTTGGAGCAGCCTGTATCTCAGCACAGGAATAAGGTAGGGAAGAATTCTAAGGATCATTTTGACTGCCTCCAGAAGTTAGATCAGATGGCAAATTGGATTTGGTGCTAGGTCTTTCCCTTTAGGTTTTACCCCAACAATGTTTTCATTAGTTTCGCTCACTCTCGAAATCAAGCATTTTACAGCAGGTTGGAGCAGCCTGTATCTCAGCACAGGAATAAGGTAGGGAAGAATTCTAAGGCTCATTTTGACTGCCTCCAGAAGTTAGATCAGATGGCAAATTGGATTTGGTGCTAGGTCTTTCCCTTTAGGTTTTACCCCAACAATGTTTTCATTAGTTTCGCTCACTCTCGAAATCAAGCATTTTACAGCAGGTTGGAGCAGCCTGTATCTCAGCACAGGAATAAGGTAGGGAAGAATTCTAAGGCTCATTTTGACTGCCTCCAGAAGTTAGATCAGATGGCAAATTGGATTTGGTGCTAGGTCTTTCCCTTTAGGTTTTACCCCAACAATGTTTTCATTAGTTTCGCTCACTCTCGAAATCAAGCATTTTACAGCAGGTTGGAGCAGCCTGTATCTCAGCACAGGAATAAGGTAGGGAAGAATTCTAAGGCTCATTTTGACTGCCTCCAGAAGTTAGATCAGATGGCAAATTGGATTTGGTGCTAGGTCTTTCCCTTTAGGTTTTACCCCAACAATGTTTTCATTAGTTTCGCTCACTCTCGAAATCAAGCATTTTACAGCAGGTTGGAGCAGCCTGTATCTCAGCACAGGAATAAGGTAGGGAAGAATTCTAAGGCTCATTTTGACTGCCTCCAGAAGTTAGATCAGATGGCAAATTGGATTTGGTGCTAGGTCTTTCCCTTTAGGTTTTACCCCAACAATGTTTTCATTAGTTTCGCTCACTCTCGAAATCAAGCATTTTACAGCAGGTTGGAGCAGCCTGTATCTCAGCACAGGAATAAGGTAGGGAAGAATTCAAAGGCTCATTTTGACTGCCTCCAGAAGTTAGATCAGATGGCAAATTGGATTTGGTGCTAGGTCTTTCCCTTTAGGTTTTACCCCAACAATGTTTTCATTAGTTTCGCTCACTCTCGAAATCAAGCATTTTACAGCAGGTTGGAGCAGCCTGTATCTCAGCACAGGAATAAGGTAGGGAAGAATTCTAAGGCTCATTTTGACTGCCTCCAGAAGTTAGATCAGATGGCAAATTGGATTTGGTGCTAGGTCTTTCCCTTTAGGTTTTACCCCAACAATGTTTTCATTAGTTTCGCTCACTCTCGAAATCAAGCATTTTACAGCAGGTTGGAGCAGCCTGTATCTCAGCACAGGAATAAGGTAGGGAAGAATTCTAAGGCTCATTTTGACTGCCTCCAGAAGTTAGATCAGATGGCAAATTGGATTTGGTGCTAGGTCTTTCCCTTTAGGTTTTACCCCAACAATGTTTTCATTAGTTTCGCTCACTCTCGAAATCAAGCATTTTACAGCAGGTTGGAGCAGCCTGTATCTCAGCACAGGAATAAGGTAGGGAAGAATTCTAAGGCTCATTTTGACTGCCTCCAGAAGTTAGATCAGATGGCAAATTGGATTTGGTGCTAGGTCTTTCCCTTTAGGTTTTACCCCAACAATGTTTTCATTAGTTTCGCTCACTCTCGAAATCAAGCATTTTACAGCAGGTTGGAGCAGCCTGTATCTCAGCACAGGAATAAGGTAGGGAAGAATTCTAAGGCTCATTTTGACTGCCTCCAGAAGTTAGATCAGATGGCAAATTGGATTTGGTGCTAGGTCTTTCCCTTTAGGTTTTACCCCAACAATGTTTTCATTAGTTTCGCTCACTCTCGAAATCAAGCATTTTACAGCAGGTTGGAGCAGCCTGTATCTCAGCACAGGAATAAGGTAGGGAAGAATTCTAAGGCTCATTTTGACTGCCTCCAGAGGTTAGATCAGATGGCAAATTGGATTTGGTGCTAGGTCTTTCCC
This sequence comes from Melanerpes formicivorus, assembly GCF_026170545.1. Taxonomy (NCBI): domain Eukaryota; kingdom Metazoa; phylum Chordata; class Aves; order Piciformes; family Picidae; genus Melanerpes; species Melanerpes formicivorus. The sequence goes on along the minus strand of NW_027143575.1, from coordinate 35,831 downwards.
TTTAGGTTTTACCCCAACAATGTTTTCATTAGTTTCGCTCACTCTCGAAATCAAGCATTTTACAGCAGGTTGGAGCAGCCTGTATCTCAGCACAGGAATAAGGTAGGGAAGAATTCTAAGGCTCATTTTGACTGCCTCCAGAAGTTAGATCAGATGGCAAATTGGATTTGGTGCTAGGTCTTTCCCTTTAGGTTTTACCCCAACAATGTTTTCATTAGTTTCGCTCACTCTCGAAATCAAGCATTTTACAGCAGGTTGGAGCAGCCTGTATCTCAGCACAGGAATAAGGTAGGGAAGAATTCTAAGGCTCATTTTGACTGCCTCCAGAAGTTAGATCAGATGGCAAATTGGATTTGGTGCTAGGTCTTTCCCTTTAGGTTTTACCCCAACAATGTTTTCATTAGTTTCGCTCACTCTCGAAATCAAGCATTTTACAGCAGGTTGGAGCAGCCTGTATCTCAGCACAGGAATAAGGTAGGGAAGAATTCTAAGGATCATTTTGACTGCCTCCAGAAGTTAGATCAGATGGGAAATTACATTTGGTGCTAGGTCTTTCCCTTTAGGTTTTACCCCAACAATGTTTTCATTAGTTTCGCTCACTCTCGAAATCAAGCATTTTACAGCAGGTTGGAGCAGCCTGTATCTCAGCACAGGAATAAGGTAGGGAAGAATTCTAAGGCTCATTTTGACTGCCTCCAGAAGTTAGATCAGATGGCAAATTGGATTTGGTGCTAGGTCTTTCCCTTTAGGTTTTACCCCAACAATGTTTTCATTAGTTTCGCTCACTCTCGAAATCAAGCATTTTACAGCAGGTTGGAGCAGCCTGTATCTCAGCACAGGAATAAGGTAGGGAAGAATTCTAAGGCTCATTTTGACTGCCTCCAGAAGTTAGATCAGATGGCAAATTGGATTTGGTGCTAGGTCTTTCCCTTTAGGTTTTACCCCAACAATGTTTTCATTAGTTTCGCTCACTCTCGAAATCAAGCATTTTACAGCAGGTTGGAGCAGCCTGTATCTCAGCACAGGAATAAGATAGGGAAGAATTCTAAGGATCATTTTGACTGCCTCCAGAAGTTAGATCAGATGGCAAATTGGATTTGGTGCTAGGTCTTTCCCTTTAGGTTTTACCCCAACAATGTTTTCATTAGTTTCGCTCACTCTCGAAATCAAGCATTTTACAGCAGGTTGGAGCAGCCTGTATCTCAGCACAGGAATAAGGTAGGGAAGAATTCTAAGGCTCATTTTGACTGCCTCCAGAAGTTAGATCAGATGGCAAATTGGATTTGGTGCTAGGTCTTTCCCTTTAGGTTTTACCCCAACAATGTTTTCATTAGTTTCGCTCACTCTCGAAATCAAGCATTTTACAGCAGGTTGGAGCAGCCTGTATCTCAGCACAGGAATAAGGTAGGGAAGAATTCTAAGGCTCATTTTGACTGCCTCCAGAAGTTAGATCAGATGGCAAATTGGATTTGGTGCTAGGTCTTTCCCTTTAGGTTTTACCCCAACAATGTTTTCATTAGTTTCGCTCACTCTCGAAATCAAGCATTTTACAGCAGGTTGGAGCAGCCTGTATCTCAGCACAGGAATAAGGTAGGGAAGAATTCTAAGGCTCATTTTGACTGCCTCCAGAAGTTAGATCAGATGGCAAATTGGATTTGGTGCTAGGTCTTTCCCTTTAGGTTTTACCCCAACAATGTTTTCATTAGTTTCGCTCACTCTCGAAATCAAGCATTTTACAGCAGGTTGGAGCAGCCTGTATCTCAGCACAGGAATAAGGTAGGGAAGAATTCTAAGGCTCATTTTGACTGCCTCCAGAAGTTAGATCAGATGGCAAATTGGATTTGGTGCTAGGTCTTTCCCTTTAGGTTTTACCCCAACAATGTTTTCATTAGTTTCGCTCACTCTCGAAATCAAGCATTTTACAGCAGGTTGGAGCAGCCTGTATCTCAGCACAGGAATAAGGTAGGGAAGAATTCTAAGGCTCATTTTGACTGCCTCCAGAAGTTAGATCAGATGGCAAATTGGATTTGGTGCTAGGTCTTTCCCTTTAGGTTTTACCCCAACAATGTTTTCATTAGTTTCGCTCACTCTCGAAATCAAGCATTTTACAGCAGGTTGGAGCAGCCTGTATCTCAGCACAGGAATAAGGTAGGGAAGAATTCTAAGGCTCATTTTGACTGCCTCCAGAAGTTAGATCAGATGGGAAATTACATTTGGTGCTAGGTCTTTCCCTTTAGGTTTTACCCCAACAATGTTTTCATTAGTTTCGCTCACTCTCGAAATCAAGCATTTTACAGCAGGTTGGAGCAGCCTGTATCTCAGCACAGGAATAAGGTAGGGAAGAATTCTAAGGCTCATTTTGACTGCCTCCAGAAGTTAGATCAGATGGCAAATTGGATTTGGTGCTAGGTCTTTCCCTTTAGGTTTTACCCCAACAATGTTTTCATTAGTTTCGCTCACTCTCGAAATCAAGCATTTTACAGCAGGTTGGAGCAGCCTGTATCTCAGCACAGGAATAAGGTAGGGAAGAATTCTAAGGCTCATTTTGACTGCCTCCAGAAGTTAGATCAGATGGCAAATTGGATTTGGTGCTAGGTCTTTCCCTTTAGGTTTTACCCCAACAATGTTTTCATTAGTTTCGCTCACTCTCGAAATCAAGCATTTTACAGCAGGTTGGAGCAGCCTGTATCTCAGCACAGGAATAAGGTAGGGAAGAATTCTAAGGCTCATTTTGACTGCCTCCAGAAGTTAGATCAGATGGCAAATTGGATTTGGTGCTAGGTCTTTCCCTTTAGGTTTTACCCCAACAATGTTTTCATTAGTTTCGCTCACTCTCGAAATCAAGCATTTTACAGCAGGTTGGAGCAGCCTGTATCTCAGCACAGGAATAAGATAGGGAAGAATTCTAAGGATCATTTTGACTGCCTCCAGAAGTTAGATCAGATGGCAAATTGGATTTGGTGCTAGGTCTTTCCCTTTAGGTTTTACCCCAACAATGTTTTCATTAGTTTCGCTCACTCTCGAAATCAAGCATTTTACAGCAGGTTGGAGCAGCCTGTATCTCAGCACAGGAATAAGGTAGGGAAGAATTCTAAGGCTCATTTTGACTGCCTCCAGAAGTTAGATCAGATGGCAAATTGGATTTGGTGCTAGGTCTTTCCCTTTAGGTTTTACCCCAACAATGTTTTCATTAGTTTCGCTCACTCTCGAAATCAAGCATTTTACAGCAGGTTGGAGCAGCCTGTATCTCAGCACAGGAATAAGGTAGGGAAGAATTCTAAGGCTCATTTTGACTGCCTCCAGAAGTTAGATCAGATGGCAAATTGGATTTGGTGCTAGGTCTTTCCCTTTAGGTTTTACCCCAACAATGTTTTCATTAGTTTCGCTCACTCTCGAAATCAAGCATTTTAACAGCAGGTTGGAGCAGCCTGTATCTCAGCACAGGAATAAGGTAGGGAAGAATTCTAAGGCTCATTTTGACTGCCTCCAGAAGTTAGATCAGATGGGAAATTACATTTGGTGCTAGGTCTTTCCCTTTAGGTTTTACCCCAACAATGTTTTCATTAGTTTCGCTCACTCTCGAAATCAAGCATTTTACAGCAGGTTGGAGCAGCCTGTATCTCAGCACAGGAATAAGGTAGGGAAGAATTCTAAGGATCATTTTGACTGCCTCCAGAAGTTAGATCAGATGGCAAATTGGATTTGGTGCTAGGTCTTTCCCTTTAGGTTTTACCCCAACAATGTTTTCATTAGTTTCGCTCACTCTCGAAATCAAGCATTTTACAGCAGGTTGGAGCAGCCTGTATCTCAGCACAGGAATAAGGTAGGGAAGAATTCTAAGGCTCATTTTGACTGCCTCCAGAAGTTAGATCAGATGGCAAATTGGATTTGGTGCTAGGTCTTTCCCTTTAGGTTTTACCCCAACAATGTTTTCATTAGTTTCGCTCACTCTCGAAATCAAGCATTTTACAGCAGGTTGGAGCAGCCTGTATCTCAGCACAGGAATAAGATAGGGAAGAATTCTAAGGATCATTTTGACTGCCTCCAGAAGTTAGATCAGATGGCAAATTGGATTTGGTGCTAGGTCTTTCCCTTTAGGTTTTACCCCAACAATGTTTTCATTAGTTTCGCTCACTCTCGAAATCAAGCATTTTACAGCAGGTTGGAGCAGCCTGTATCTCAGCACAGGAATAAGGTAGGGAAGAATTCTAAGGCTCATTTTGACTGCCTCCAGAAGTTAGATCAGATGGGAAATTACATTTGGTGCTAGGTCTTTCCCTTTAGGTTTTACCCCAACAATGTTTTCATTAGTTTCGCTCACTCTCGAAATCAAGCATTTTACAGCAGGTTGGAGCAGCCTGTATCTCAGCACAGGAATAAGGTAGGGAAGAATTCTAAGGATCATTTTGACTGCCTCCAGAAGTTAGATCAGATGGCAAATTGGATTTGGTGCTAGGTCTTTCCCTTTAGGTTTTACCCCAACAATGTTTTCATTAGTTTCGCTCACTCTCGAAATCAAGCATTTTACAGCAGGTTGGAGCAGCCTGTATCTCAGCACAGGAATAAGGTAGGGAAGAATTCTAAGGCTCATTTTGACTGCCTCCAGAAGTTAGATCAGATGGCAAATTGGATTTGGTGCTAGGTCTTTCCCTTTAGGTTTTACCCCAACAATGTTTTCATTAGTTTCGCTCACTCTCGAAATCAAGCATTTTACAGCAGGTTGGAGCAGCCTGTATCTCAGCACAGGAATAAGGTAGGGAAGAATTCTAAGGCTCATTTTGACTGCCTCCAGAAGTTAGATCAGATGGCAAATTGGATTTGGTGCTAGGTCTTTCCCTTTAGGTTTTACCCCAACAATGTTTTCATTAGTTTCGCTCACTCTCGAAATCAAGCATTTTACAGCAGGTTGGAGCAGCCTGTATCTCAGCACAGGAATAAGGTAGGGAAGAATTCTAAGGCTCATTTTGACTGCCTCCAGAAGTTAGATCAGATGGGAAATTACATTTGGTGCTAGGTCTTTCCCTTTAGGTTTTACCCCAACAATGTTTTCATTAGTTTCGCTCACTCTCGAAATCAAGCATTTTACAGCAGGTTGGAGCAGCCTGTATCTCAGCACAGGAATAAGGTAGGGAAGAATTCTAAGGATCATTTTGACTGCCTCCAGAAGTTAGATCAGATGGCAAATTGGATTTGGTGCTAGGTCTTTCCCTTTAGGTTTTACCCCAACAATGTTTTCATTAGTTTCGCTCACTCTCGAAATCAAGCATTTTACAGCAGGTTGGAGCAGCCTGTATCTCAGCACAGGAATAAGGTAGGGAAGAATTCTAAGGCTCATTTTGACTGCCTCCAGAAGTTAGATCAGATGGCAAATTGGATTTGGTGCTAGGTCTTTCCCTTTAGGTTTTACCCCAACAATGTTTTCATTAGTTTCGCTCACTCTCGAAATCAAGCATTTTACAGCAGGTTGGAGCAGCCTGTATCTCAGCACAGGAATAAGGTAGGGAAGAATTCTAAGGCTCATTTTGACTGCCTCCAGAAGTTAGATCAGATGGCAAATTGGATTTGGTGCTAGGTCTTTCCCTTTAGGTTTTACCCCAACAATGTTTTCATTAGTTTCGCTCACTCTCGAAATCAAGCATTTTACAGCAGGTTGGAGCAGCCTGTATCTCAGCACAGGAATAAGGTAGGGAAGAATTCTAAGGCTCATTTTGACTGCCTCCAGAAGTTAGATCAGATGGGAAATTACATTTGGTGCTAGGTCTTTCCCTTTAGGTTTTACCCCAACAATGTTTTCATTAGTTTCGCTCACTCTCGAAATCAAGCATTTTACAGCAGGTTGGAGCAGCCTGTATCTCAGCACAGGAATAAGGTAGGGAAGAATTCTAAGGCTCATTTTGACTGCCTCCAGAAGTTAGATCAGATGGCAAATTGGATTTGGTGCTAGGTCTTTCCCTTTAGGTTTTACCCCAACAATGTTTTCATTAGTTTCGCTCACTCTCGAAATCAAGCATTTTACAGCAGGTTGGAGCAGCCTGTATCTCAGCACAGGAATAAGGTAGGGAAGAATTCTAAGGCTCATTTTGACTGCCTCCAGAAGTTAGATCAGATGGCAAATTGGATTTGGTGCTAGGTCTTTCCCTTTAGGTTTTACCCCAACAATGTTTTCATTAGTTTCGCTCACTCTCGAAATCAAGCATTTTACAGCAGGTTGGAGCAGCCTGTATCTCAGCACAGGAATAAGGTAGGGAAGAATTCTAAGGCTCATTTTGACTGCCTCCAGAAGTTAGATCAGATGGCAAATTGGATTTGGTGCTAGGTCTTTCCCTTTAGGTTTTACCCCAACAATGTTTTCATTAGTTTCGCTCACTCTCGAAATCAAGCATTTTACAGCAGGTTGGAGCAGCCTGTATCTCAGCACAGGAATAAGGTAGGGAAGAATTCTAAGGCTCATTTTGACTGCCTCCAGAAGTTAGATCAGATGGGAAATTACATTTGGTGCTAGGTCTTTCCCTTTAGGTTTTACCCCAACAATGTTTTCATTAGTTTCGCTCACTCTCGAAATCAAGCATTTTACAGCAGGTTGGAGCAGCCTGTATCTCAGCACAGGAATAAGGTAGGGAGGAATTCTAAGGCTCATTTTGACTGCCTCCAGAAGTTAGATCAGATGGCAAATTGGATTTGGTGCTAGGTCTTTCCCTTTAGGTTTTACCCCAACAATGTTTTCATTAGTTTCGCTCACTCTCGAAATCAAGCATTTTACAGCAGGTTGGAGCAGCCTGTATCTCAGCACAGGAATAAGGTAGGGAAGAATTCTAAGGCTCATTTTGACTGCCTCCAGAAGTTAGATCAGATGGCAAATTGGATTTGGTGCTAGGTCTTTCCCTTTAGGTTTTACCCCAACAATGTTTTCATTAGTTTCGCTCACTCTCGAAATCAAGCATTTTACAGCAGGTTGGAGCAGCCTGTATCTCAGCACAGGAATAAGGTAGGGAAGAATTCTAAGGCTCATTTTGACTGCCTCCAGAAGTTAGATCAGATGGCAAATTGGATTTGGTGCTAGGTCTTTCCCTTTAGGTTTTACCCCAACAATGTTTTCATTAGTTTCGCTCACTCTCGAAATCAAGCATTTTACAGCAGGTTGGAGCAGCCTGTATCTCAGCACAGGAATAAGATAGGGAAGAATTCTAAGGATCATTTTGACTGCCTCCAGAAGTTAGATCAGATGGCAAATTGGATTTGGTGCTAGGTCTTTCCCTTTAGGTTTTACCCCAACAATGTTTTCATTAGTTTCGCTCACTCTCGAAATCAAGCATTTTACAGCAGGTTGGAGCAGCCTGTATCTCAGCACAGGAATAAGGTAGGGAAGAATTCTAAGGCTCATTTTGACTGCCTCCAGAAGTTAGATCAGATGGCAAATTGGATTTGGTGCTAGGTCTTTCCCTTTAGGTTTTACCCCAACAATGTTTTCATTAGTTTCGCTCACTCTCGAAATCAAGCATTTTACAGCAGGTTGGAGCAGCCTGTATCTCAGCACAGGAATAAGGTAGGGAAGAATTCTAAGGCTCATTTTGACTGCCTCCAGAAGTTAGATCAGATGGCAAATTGGATTTGGTGCTAGGTCTTTCCCTTTAGGTTTTACCCCAACAATGTTTTCATTAGTTTCGCTCACTCTCGAAATCAAGCATTTTACAGCAGGTTGGAGCAGCCTGTATCTCAGCACAGGAATAAGGTAGGGAAGAATTCTAAGGCTCATTTTGACTGCCTCCAGAAGTTAGATCAGATGGCAAATTGGATTTGGTGCTAGGTCTTTCCCTTTAGGTTTTACCCCAACAATGTTTTCATTAGTTTCGCTCACTCTCGAAATCAAGCATTTTACAGCAGGTTGGAGCAGCCTGTATCTCAGCACAGGAATAAGGTAGGGAAGAATTCTAAGGCTCATTTTGACTGCCTCCAGAAGTTAGATCAGATGGCAAATTGGATTTGGTGCTAGGTCTTTCCCTTTAGGTTTTACCCCAACAATGTTTTCATTAGTTTCGCTCACTCTCGAAATCAAGCATTTTACAGCAGGTTGGAGCAGCCTGTATCTCAGCACAGGAATAAGGTAGGGAAGAATTCTAAGGCTCATTTTGACTGCCTCCAGAAGTTAGATCAGATGGGAAATTACATTTGGTGCTAGGTCTTTCCCTTTAGGTTTTACCCCAACAATGTTTTCATTAGTTTCGCTCACTCTCGAAATCAAGCATTTTACAGCAGGTTGGAGCAGCCTGTATCTCAGCACAGGAATAAGGTAGGGAAGAATTCTAAGGATCATTTTGACTGCCTCCAGAAGTTAGATCAGATGGCAAATTGGATTTGGTGCTAGGTCTTTCCCTTTAGGTTTTACCCCAACAATGTTTTCATTAGTTTCGCTCACTCTCGAAATCAAGCATTTTACAGCAGGTTGGAGCAGCCTGTATCTCAGCACAGGAATAAGGTAGGGAAGAATTCTAAGGCTCATTTTGACTGCCTCCAGAAGTTAGATCAGATGGCAAATTGGATTTGGTGCTAGGTCTTTCCCTTTAGGTTTTACCCCAACAATGTTTTCATTAGTTTCGCTCACTCTCGAAATCAAGCATTTTACAGCAGGTTGGAGCAGCCTGTATCTCAGCACAGGAATAAGATAGGGAAGAATTCTAAGGATCATTTTGACTGCCTCCAGAAGTTAGATCAGATGGCAAATTGGATTTGGTGCTAGGTCTTTCCCTTTAGGTTTTACCCCAACAATGTTTTCATTAGTTTCGCTCACTCTCGAAATCAAGCATTTTACAGCAGGTTGGAGCAGCCTGTATCTCAGCACAGGAATAAGGTAGGGAAGAATTCTAAGGCTCATTTTGACTGCCTCCAGAAGTTAGATCAGATGGGAAATTACATTTGGTGCTAGGTCTTTCCCTTTAGGTTTTACCCCAACAATGTTTTCATTAGTTTCGCTCACTCTCGAAATCAAGCATTTTACAGCAGGTTGGAGCAGCCTGTATCTCAGCACAGGAATAAGGTAGGGAAGAATTCTAAGGATCATTTTGACTGCCTCCAGAAGTTAGATCAGATGGCAAATTGGATTTGGTGCTAGGTCTTTCCCTTTAGGTTTTACCCCAACAATGTTTTCATTAGTTTCGCTCACTCTCGAAATCAAGCATTTTACAGCAGGTTGGAGCAGCCTGTATCTCAGCACAGGAATAAGGTAGGGAAGAATTCTAAGGCTCATTTTGACTGCCTCCAGAAGTTAGATCAGATGGCAAATTGGATTTGGTGCTAGGTCTTTCCCTTTAGGTTTTACCCCAACAATGTTTTCATTAGTTTCGCTCACTCTCGAAATCAAGCATTTTACAGCAGGTTGGAGCAGCCTGTATCTCAGCACAGGAATAAGGTAGGGAAGAATTCTAAGGCTCATTTTGACTGCCTCCAGAAGTTAGATCAGATGGCAAATTGGATTTGGTGCTAGGTCTTTCCCTTTAGGTTTTACCCCAACAATGTTTTCATTAGTTTCGCTCACTCTCGAAATCAAGCATTTTACAGCAGGTTGGAGCAGCCTGTATCTCAGCACAGGAATAAGATAGGGAAGAATTCTAAGGCTCATTTTGACTGCCTCCAGAAGTTAGATCAGATGGCAAATTGGATTTGGTGCTAGGTCTTTCCCTTTAGGTTTTACCCCAACAATGTTTTCATTAGTTTCGCTCACTCTCGAAATCAAGCATTTTACAGCAGGTTGGAGCAGCCTGTATCTCAGCACAGGAATAAGGTAGGGAAGAATTCTAAGGATCATTTTGACTGCCTCCAGAAGTTAGATCAGATGGCAAATTGGATTTGGTGCTAGGTCTTTCCCTTTAGGTTTTACCCCAACAATGTTTTCATTAGTTTCGCTCACTCTCGAAATCAAGCATTTTACAGCAGGTTGGAGCAGCCTGTATCTCAGCACAGGAATAAGGTAGGGAAGAATTCTAAGGCTCATTTTGACTGCCTCCAGAAGTTAGATCAGATGGCAAATTGGATTTGGTGCTAGGTCTTTCCCTTTAGGTTTTACCCCAACAATGTTTTCATTAGTTTCGCTCACTCTCGAAATCAAGCATTTTACAGCAGGTTGGAGCAGCCTGTATCTCAGCACAGGAATAAGGTAGGGAAGAATTCTAAGGCTCATTTTGACTGCCTCCAGAAGTTAGATCAGATGGCAAATTGGATTTGGTGCTAGGTCTTTCCCTTTAGGTTTTACCCCAACAATGTTTTCATTAGTTTCGCTCACTCTCGAAATCAAGCATTTTACAGCAGGTTGGAGCAGCCTGTATCTCAGCACAGGAATAAGGTAGGGAAGAATTCTAAGGATCATTTTGACTGCCTCCAGAAGTTAGATCAGATGGCAAATTGGATTTGGTGCTAGGTCTTTCCCTTTAGGTTTTACCCCAACAATGTTTTCATTAGTTTCGCTCACTCTCGAAATCAAGCATTTTACAGCAGGTTGGAGCAGCCTGTATCTCAGCACAGGAATAAGGTAGGGAAGAATTCTAAGGCTCATTTTGACTGCCTCCAGAAGTTAGATCAGATGGCAAATTGGATTTGGTGCTAGGTCTTTCCCTTTAGGTTTTACCCCAACAATGTTTTCATTAGTTTCGCTCACTCTCGAAATCAAGCATTTTACAGCAGGTTGGAGCAGCCTGTATCTCAGCACAGGAATAAGGTAGGGAAGAATTCTAAGGATCATTTTGACTGCCTCCAGAAGTTAGATCAGATGGCAAATTGGATTTGGTGCTAGGTCTTTCCCTTTAGGTTTTACCCCAACAATGTTTTCATTAGTTTCGCTCACTCTCGAAATCAAGCATTTTACAGCAGGTTGGAGCAGCCTGTATCTCAGCACAGGAATAAGGTAGGGAAGAATTCTAAGGCTCATTTTGACTGCCTCCAGAAGTTAGATCAGATGGCAAATTGGATTTGGTGCTAGGTCTTTCCCTTTAGGTTTTACCCCAACAATGTTTTCATTAGTTTCGCTCACTCTCGAAATCAAGCATTTTACAGCAGGTTGGAGCAGCCTGTATCTCAGCACAGGAATAAGGTAGGGAAGAATTCTAAGGATCATTTTGACTGCCTCCAGAAGTTAGATCAGATGGCAAATTGGATTTGGTGCTAGGTCTTTCCCTTTAGGTTTTACCCCAACAATGTTTTCATTAGTTTCGCTCACTCTCGAAATCAAGCATTTTACAGCAGGTTGGAGCAGCCTGTATCTCAGCACAGGAATAAGGTAGGGAAGAATTCTAAGGCTCATTTTGACTGCCTCCAGAAGTTAGATCAGATGGCAAATTGGATTTGGTGCTAGGTCTTTCCCTTTAGGTTTTACCCCAACAATGTTTTCATTAGTTTCGCTCACTCTCGAAATCAAGCATTTTACAGCAGGTTGGAGCAGCCTGTATCTCAGCACAGGAATAAGGTAGGGAAGAATTCTAAGGCTCATTTTGACTGCCTCCAGAAGTTAGATCAGATGGCAAATTGGATTTGGTGCTAGGTCTTTCCCTTTAGGTTTTACCCCAACAATGTTTTCATTAGTTTCGCTCACTCTCGAAATCAAGCATTTTACAGCAGGTTGGAGCAGCCTGTATCTCAGCACAGGAATAAGGTAGGGAAGAATTCTAAGGCTCATTTTGACTGCCTCCAGAAGTTAGATCAGATGGCAAATTGGATTTGGTGCTAGGTCTTTCCCTTTAGGTTTTACCCCAACAATGTTTTCATTAGTTTCGCTCACTCTCGAAATCAAGCATTTTACAGCAGGTTGGAGCAGCCTGTATCTCAGCACAGGAATAAGATAGGGAAGAATTCTAAGGATCATTTTGACTGCCTCCAGAAGTTAGATCAGATGGCAAATTGGATTTGGTGCTAGGTCTTTCCCTTTAGGTTTTACCCCAACAATGTTTTCATTAGTTTCGCTCACTCTCGAAATCAAGCATTTTACAGCAGGTTGGAGCAGCCTGTATCTCAGCACAGGAATAAGGTAGGGAAGAATTCTAAGGCTCATTTTGACTGCCTCCAGAAGTTAGATCAGATGGCAAATTGGATTTGGTGCTAGGTCTTTCCCTTTAGGTTTTACCCCAACAATGTTTTCATTAGTTTCGCTCACTCTCGAAATCAAGCATTTTACAGCAGGTTGGAGCAGCCTGTATCTCAGCACAGGAATAAGGTAGGGAAGAATTCTAAGGCTCATTTTGACTGCCTCCAGAAGTTAGATCAGATGGCAAATTGGATTTGGTGCTAGGTCTTTCCCTTTAGGTTTTACCCCAACAATGTTTTCATTAGTTTCGCTCACTCTCGAAATCAAGCATTTTACAGCAGGTTGGAGCAGCCTGTATCTCAGCACAGGAATAAGGTAGGGAAGAATTCTAAGGCTCATTTTGACTGCCTCCAGAAGTTAGATCAGATGGCAAATTGGATTTGGTGCTAGGTCTTTCCCTTTAGGTTTTACCCCAACAATGTTTTCATTAGTTTCGCTCACTCTCGAAATCAAGCATTTTACAGCAGGTTGGAGCAGCCTGTATCTCAGCACAGGAATAAGGTAGGGAAGAATTCTAAGGCTCATTTTGACTGCCTCCAGAAGTTAGATCAGATGGCAAATTGGATTTGGTGCTAGGTCTTTCCCTTTAGGTTTTACCCCAACAATGTTTTCATTAGTTTCGCTCACTCTCGAAATCAAGCATTTTACAGCAGGTTGGAGCAGCCTGTATCTCAGCACAGGAATAAGGTAGGGAAGAATTCTAAGGCTCATTTTGACTGCCTCCAGAAGTTAGATCAGATGGGAAATTACATTTGGTGCTAGGTCTTTCCCTTTAGGTTTTACCCCAACAATGTTTTCATTAGTTTCGCTCACTCTCGAAATCAAGCATTTTACAGCAGGTTGGAGCAGCCTGTATCTCAGCACAGGAATAAGGTAGGGAAGAATTCTAAGGATCATTTTGACTGCCTCCAGAAGTTAGATCAGATGGCAAATTGGATTTGGTGCTAGGTCTTTCCCTTTAGGTTTTACCCCAACAATGTTTTCATTAGTTTCGCTCACTCTCGAAATCAAGCATTTTACAGCAGGTTGGAGCAGCCTGTATCTCAGCACAGGAATAAGGTAGGGAAGAATTCTAAGGCTCATTTTGACTGCCTCCAGAAGTTAGATCAGATGGCAAATTGGATTTGGTGCTAGGTCTTTCCCTTTAGGTTTTACCCCAACAATGTTTTCATTAGTTTCGCTCACTCTCGAAATCAAGCATTTTACAGCAGGTTGGAGCAGCCTGTATCTCAGCACAGGAATAAGGTAGGGAAGAATTCTAAGGCTCATTTTGACTGCCTCCAGAAGTTAGATCAGATGGCAAATTGGATTTGGTGCTAGGTCTTTCCCTTTAGGTTTTACCCCAACAATGTTTTCATTAGTTTCGCTCACTCTCGAAATCAAGCATTTTACAGCAGGTTGGAGCAGCCTGTATCTCAGCACAGGAATAAGGTAGGGAAGAATTCTAAGGCTCATTTTGACTGCCTCCAGAAGTTAGATCAGATGGGAAATTACATTTGGTGCTAGGTCTTTCCCTTTAGGTTTTACCCCAACAATGTTTTCATTAGTTTCGCTCACTCTCGAAATCAAGCATTTTACAGCAGGTTGGAGCAGCCTGTATCTCAGCACAGGAATAAGGTAGGGAAGAATTCTAAGGCTCATTTTGACTGCCTCCAGAAGTTAGATCAGATGGCAAATTGGATTTGGTGCTAGGTCTTTCCCTTTAGGTTTTACCCCAACAATGTTTTCATTAGTTTCGCTCACTCTCGAAATCAAGCATTTTACAGCAGGTTGGAGCAGCCTGTATCTCAGCACAGGAATAAGGTAGGGAAGAATTCTAAGGCTCATTTTGACTGCCTCCAGAAGTTAGATCAGATGGCAAATTGGATTTGGTGCTAGGTCTTTCCCTTTAGGTTTTACCCCAACAATGTTTTCATTAGTTTCGCTCACTCTCGAAATCAAGCATTTTACAGCAGGTTGGAGCAGCCTGTATCTCAGCACAGGAATAAGGTAGGGAAGAATTCTAAGGCTCATTTTGACTGCCTCCAGAAGTTAGATCAGATGGCAAATTGGATTTGGTGCTAGGTCTTTCCCTTTAGGTTTTACCCCAACAATGTTTTCATTAGTTTCGCTCACTCTCGAAATCAAGCATTTTACAGCAGTTTGGAGCAGCCTGTATCTCAGCACAGGAATAAGATAGGGAAGAATTCTAAGGCTCATTTTGACTGCCTCCAGAAGTTAGATCAGATGGCAAATTGGATTTGGTGCTAGGTCTTTCCCTTTAGGTTTTACCCCAACAATGTTTTCATTAGTTTCGCTCACTCTCGAAATCAAGCATTTTACAGCAGGTTGGAGCAGCCTGTATCTCAGCACAGGAATAAGGTAGGGAAGAATTCTAAGGCTCATTTTGACTGCCTCCAGAAGTTAGATCAGATGGCAAATTGGATTTGGTGCTAGGTCTTTCCCTTTAGGTTTTACCCCAACAATGTTTTCATTAGTTTCGCTCACTCTCGAAATCAAGCATTTTACAGCAGGTTGGAGCAGCCTGTATCTCAGCACAGGAATAAGGTAGGGAAGAATTCTAAGGCTCATTTTGACTGCCTCCAGAAGTTAGATCAGATGGCAAATTGGATTTGGTGCTAGGTCTTTCCCTTTAGGTTTTACCCCAACAATGTTTTCATTAGTTTCGCTCACTCTCGAAATCAAGCATTTTACAGCAGGTTGGAGCAGCCTGTATCTCAGCACAGGAATAAGGTAGGGAAGAATTCTAAGGCTCATTTTGACTGCCTCCAGAAGTTAGATCAGATGGGAAATTACATTTGGTGCTAGGTCTTTCCCTTTAGGTTTTACCCCAACAATGTTTTCATTAGTTTCGCTCACTCTCGAAATCAAGCATTTTACAGCAGGTTGGAGCAGCCTGTATCTCAGCACAGGAATAAGGTAGGGAAGAATTCTAAGGATCATTTTGACTGCCTCCAGAAGTTAGATCAGATGGCAAATTGGATTTGGTGCTAGGTCTTTCCCTTTAGGTTTTACCCCAACAATGTTTTCATTAGTTTCGCTCACTCTCGAAATCAAGCATTTTACAGCAGGTTGGAGCAGCCTGTATCTCAGCACAGGAATAAGGTAGGGAAGAATTCTAAGGATCATTTTGACTGCCTCCAGAAGTTAGATCAGATGGCAAATTGGATTTGGTGCTAGGTCTTTCCCTTTAGGTTTTACCCCAACAATGTTTTCATTAGTTTCGCTCACTCTCGAAATCAAGCATTTTACAGCAGGTTGGAGCAGCCTGTATCTCAGCACAGGAATAAGGTAGGGAAGAATTCTAAGGCTCATTTTGACTGCCTCCAGAAGTTAGATCAGATGGGAAATTACATTTGGTGCTAGGTCTTTCCCTTTAGGTTTTACCCCAACAATGTTTTCATTAGTTTCGCTCACTCTCGAAATCAAGCATTTTACAGCAGGTTGGAGCAGCCTGTATCTCAGCACAGGAATAAGGTAGGGAAGAATTCTAAGGCTCATTTTGACTGCCTCCAGAAGTTAGATCAGATGGCAAATTGGATTTGGTGCTAGGTCTTTCCCTTTAGGTTTTACCCCAACAATGTTTTCATTAGTTTCGCTCACTCTCGAAATCAAGCATTTTACAGCAGGTTGGAGCAGCCTGTATCTCAGCACAGGAATAAGGTAGGGAAGAATTCTAAGGCTCATTTTGACTGCCTCCAGAAGTTAGATCAGATGGCAAATTGGATTTGGTGCTAGGTCTTTCCCTTTAGGTTTTACCCCAACAATGTTTTCATTAGTTTCGCTCACTCTCGAAATCAAGCATTTTACAGCAGGTTGGAGCAGCCTGTATCTCAGCACAGGAATAAGGTAGGGAAGAATTCTAAGGCTCATTTTGACTGCCTCCAGAAGTTAGATCAGATGGGAAATTACATTTGGTGCTAGGTCTTTCCCTTTAGGTTTTACCCCAACAATGTTTTCATTAGTTTCGCTCACTCTCGAAATCAAGCATTTTACAGCAGGTTGGAGCAGCCTGTATCTCAGCACAGGAAGAAGGTAGGGAAGAATTCTAAGGATCATTTTGACTGCCTCCAGAAGTTAGATCAGATGGCAAATTGGATTTGGTGCTAGGTCTTTCCCTTTAGGTTTTACCCCAACAATGTTTTCATTAGTTTCGCTCACTCTCGAAATCAAGCATTTTACAGCAGGTTGGAGCAGCCTGTATCTCAGCACAGGAATAAGGTAGGGAAGAATTCTAAGGATCATTTTGACTGCCTCCAGAAGTTAGATCAGATGGCAAATTGGATTTGGTGCTAGGTCTTTCCCTTTAGGTTTTACCCCAACAATGTTTTCATTAGTTTCGCTCACTCTCGAAATCAAGCATTTTACAGCAGGTTGGAGCAGCCTGTATCTCAGCACAGGAATAAGGTAGGGAAGAATTCTAAGGCTCATTTTGACTGCCTCCAGAAGTTAGATCAGATGGGAAATTACATTTGGTGCTAGGTCTTTCCCTTTAGGTTTTACCCCAACAATGTTTTCATTAGTTTCGCTCACTCTCGAAATCAAGCATTTTACAGCAGGTTGGAGCAGCCTGTATCTCAGCACAGGAATAAGGTAGGGAAGAATTCTAAGGCTCATTTTGACTGCCTCCAGAAGTTAGATCAGATGGCAAATTGGATTTGGTGCTAGGTCTTTCCCTTTAGGTTTTACCCCAACAATGTTTTCATTAGTTTCGCTCACTCTCGAAATCAAGCATTTTACAGCAGGTTGGAGCAGCCTGTATCTCAGCACAGGAATAAGGTAGGGAAGAATTCTAAGGCTCATTTTGACTGCCTCCAGAAGTTAGATCAGATGGGAAATTACATTTGGTGCTAGGTCTTTCCCTTTAGGTTTTACCCCAACAATGTTTTCATTAGTTTCGCTCACTCTCGAAATCAAGCATTTTACAGCAGGTTGGAGCAGCCTGTATCTCAGCACAGGAATAAGGTAGGGAAGAATTCTAAGGCTCATTTTGACTGCCTCCAGAAGTTAGATCAGATGGCAAATTGGATTTGGTGCTAGGTCTTTCCCTTTAGGTTTTACCCCAACAATGTTTTCATTAGTTTCGCTCACTCTCGAAATCAAGCATTTTACAGCAGGTTGGAGCAGCCTGTATCTCAGCACAGGAATAAGGTAGGGAAGAATTCTAAGGCTCATTTTGACTGCCTCCAGAAGTTAGATCAGATGGCAAATTGGATTTGGTGCTAGGTCTTTCCCTTTAGGTTTTACCCCAACAATGTTTTCATTAGTTTCGCTCACTCTCGAAATCAAGCATTTTACAGCAGGTTGGAGCAGCCTGTATCTCAGCACAGGAATAAGGTAGGGAAGAATTCTAAGGCTCATTTTGACTGCCTCCAGAAGTTAGATCAGATGGGAAATTACATTTGGTGCTAGGTCTTTCCCTTTAGGTTTTACCCCAACAATGTTTTCATTAGTTTCGCTCACTCTCGAAATCAAGCATTTTACAGCAGGTTGGAGCAGCCTGTATCTCAGCACAGGAAGAAGGTAGGGAAGAATTCTAAGGATCATTTTGACTGCCTCCAGAAGTTAGATCAGATGGCAAATTGGATTTGGTGCTAGGTCTTTCCCTTTAGGTTTTACCCCAACAATGTTTTCATTAGTTTCGCTCACTCTCGAAATCAAGCATTTTACAGCAGGTTGGAGCAGCCTGTATCTCAGCACAGGAATAAGGTAGGGAAGAATTCTAAGGCTCATTTTGACTGCCTCCAGAAGTTAGATCAGATGGCAAATTGGATTTGGTGCTAGGTCTTTCCCTTTAGGTTTTACCCCAACAATGTTTTCATTAGTTTCGCTCACTCTCGAAATCAAGCATTTTACAGCAGGTTGGAGCAGCCTGTATCTCAGCACAGGAATAAGGTAGGGAAGAATTCTAAGGCTCATTTTGACTGCCTCCAGAAGTTAGATCAGATGGGAAATTACATTTGGTGCTAGGTCTTTCCCTTTAGGTTTTACCCCAACAATGTTTTCATTAGTTTCGCTCACTCTCGAAATCAAGCATTTTACAGCAGGTTGGAGCAGCCTGTATCTCAGCACAGGAATAAGGTAGGGAAGAATTCTAAGGCTCATTTTGACTGCCTCCAGAAGTTAGATCAGATGGCAAATTGGATTTGGTGCTAGGTCTTTCCCTTTAGGTTTTACCCCAACAATGTTTTCATTAGTTTCGCTCACTCTCGAAATCAAGCATTTTACAGCAGGTTGGAGCAGCCTGTATCTCAGCACAGGAATAAGGTAGGGAAGAATTCTAAGGCTCATTTTGACTGCCTCCAGAAGTTAGATCAGATGGCAAATTGGATTTGGTGCTAGGTCTTTCCCTTTAGGTTTTACCCCAACAATGTTTTCATTAGTTTCGCTCACTCTCGAAATCAAGCATTTTACAGCAGGTTGGAGCAGCCTGTATCTCAGCACAGGAATAAGGTAGGGAAGAATTCTAAGGATCATTTTGACTGCCTCCAGAAGTTAGATCAGATGGCAAATTGGATTTGGTGCTAGGTCTTTCCCTTTAGGTTTTACCCCAACAATGTTTTCATTAGTTTCGCTCACTCTCGAAATCAAGCATTTTACAGCAGGTTGGAGCAGCCTGTATCTCAGCACAGGAATAAGGTAGGGAAGAATTCTAAGGCTCATTTTGACTGCCTCCAGAAGTTAGATCAGATGGCAAATTGGATTTGGTGCTAGGTCTTTCCCTTTAGGTTTTACCCCAACAATGTTTTCATTAGTTTCGCTCACTCTCGAAATCAAGCATTTTACAGCAGGTTGGAGCAGCCTGTATCTCAGCACAGGAATAAGGTAGGGAAGAATTCTAAGGCTCATTTTGACTGCCTCCAGAAGTTAGATCAGATGGCAAATTGGATTTGGTGCTAGGTCTTTCCCTTTAGGTTTTACCCCAACAATGTTTTCATTAGTTTCGCTCACTCTCGAAATCAAGCATTTTACAGCAGGTTGGAGCAGCCTGTATCTCAGCACAGGAATAAGGTAGGGAAGAATTCTAAGGCTCATTTTGACTGCCTCCAGAAGTTAGATCAGATGGCAAATTGGATTTGGTGCTAGGTCTTTCCCTTTAGGTTTTACCCCAACAATGTTTTCATTAGTTTCGCTCACTCTCGAAATCAAGCATTTTACAGCAGGTTGGAGCAGCCTGTATCTCAGCACAGGAATAAGGTAGGGAAGAATTCTAAGGCTCATTTTGACTGCCTCCAGAAGTTAGATCAGATGGCAAATTGGATTTGGTGCTAGGTCTTTCCCTTTAGGTTTTACCCCAACAATGTTTTCATTAGTTTCGCTCACTCTCGAAATCAAGCATTTTACAGCAGGTTGGAGCAGCCTGTATCTCAGCACAGGAATAAGGTAGGGAAGAATTCTAAGGCTCATTTTGACTGCCTCCAGAAGTTAGATCAGATGGCAAATTGGATTTGGTGCTAGGTCTTTCCCTTTAGGTTTTACCCCAACAATGTTTTCATTAGTTTCGCTCACTCTCGAAATCAAGCATTTTACAGCAGGTTGGAGCAGCCTGTATCTCAGCACAGGAATAAGGTAGGGAAGAATTCTAAGGCTCATTTTGACTGCCTCCAGAAGTTAGATCAGATGGCAAATTGGATTTGGTGCTAGGTCTTTCCCTTTAGGTTTTACCCCAACAATGTTTTCATTAGTTTCGCTCACTCTCGAAATCAAGCATTTTACAGCAGGTTGGAGCAGCCTGTATCTCAGCACAGGAATAAGGTAGGGAAGAATTCTAAGGCTCATTTTGACTGCCTCCAGAAGTTAGATCAGATGGCAAATTGGATTTGGTGCTAGGTCTTTCCCTTTAGGTTTTACCCCAACAATGTTTTCATTAGTTTCGCTCACTCTCGAAATCAAGCATTTTACAGCAGGTTGGAGCAGCCTGTATCTCAGCACAGGAATAAGGTAGGGAAGAATTCAAAGGCTCATTTTGACTGCCTCCAGAAGTTAGATCAGATGGCAAATTGGATTTGGTGCTAGGTCTTTCCCTTTAGGTTTTACCCCAACAATGTTTTCATTAGTTTCGCTCACTCTCGAAATCAAGCATTTTACAGCAGGTTGGAGCAGCCTGTATCTCAGCACAGGAATAAGGTAGGGAAGAATTCTAAGGCTCATTTTGACTGCCTCCAGAAGTTAGATCAGATGGCAAATTGGATTTGGTGCTAGGTCTTTCCCTTTAGGTTTTACCCCAACAATGTTTTCATTAGTTTCGCTCACTCTCGAAATCAAGCATTTTACAGCAGGTTGGAGCAGCCTGTATCTCAGCACAGGAATAAGGTAGGGAAGAATTCTAAGGCTCATTTTGACTGCCTCCAGAAGTTAGATCAGATGGCAAATTGGATTTGGTGCTAGGTCTTTCCCTTTAGGTTTTACCCCAACAATGTTTTCATTAGTTTCGCTCACTCTCGAAATCAAGCATTTTACAGCAGGTTGGAGCAGCCTGTATCTCAGCACAGGAATAAGGTAGGGAAGAATTCTAATTCTCATTTTGACTGCCTCCAGAAGTTAGATCAGATGGCAAATTGGATTTGGTGCTAGGTCTTTCCCTTTAGGTTTTACCCCAACAATGTTTTCATTAGTTTCGCTCACTCTCGAAATCAAGCATTTTACAGCAGGTTGGAGCAGCCTGTATCTCAGCACAGGAATAAGGTAGGGAAGAATTCTAAGGCTCATTTTGACTGCCTCCAGAAGTTAGATCAGATGGCAAATTGGATTTGGTGCTAGGTCTTTCCCTTTAGGTTTTACCCCAACAATGTTTTCATTAGTTTCGCTCACTCTCGAAATCAAGCATTTTACAGCAGGTTGGAGCAGCCTGTATCTCAGCACAGGAATAAGGTAGGGAAGAATTCTAAGGCTCATTTTGACTGCCTCCAGAAGTTAGATCAGATGGCAAATTGGATTTGGTGCTAGGTCTTTCCCTTTAGGTTTTACCCCAACAATGTTTTCATTAGTTTCGCTCACTCTCGAAATCAAGCATTTTACAGCAGGTTGGAGCAGCCTGTATCTCAGCACAGGAATAAGGTAGGGAAGAATTCTAAGGCTCATTTTGACTGCCTCCAGAAGTTAGATCAGATGGCAAATTGGATTTGGTGCTAGGTCTTTCCCTTTAGGTTTTACCCCAACAATGTTTTCATTAGTTTCGCTCACTCTCGAAATCAAGCATTTTACAGCAGGTTGGAGCAGCCTGTATCTCAGCACAGGAATAAGGTAGGGAAGAATTCTAAGGATCATTTTGACTGCCTCCAGAAGTTAGATCAGATGGCAAATTGGATTTGGTGCTAGGTCTTTCCCTTTAGGTTTTACCCCAACAATGTTTTCATTAGTTTCGCTCACTCTCGAAATCAAGCATTTTACAGCAGGTTGGAGCAGCCTGTATCTCAGCACAGGAATAAGGTAGGGAAGAATTCTAAGGCTCATTTTGACTGCCTCCAGAAGTTAGATCAGATGGCAAATTGGATTTGGTGCTAGGTCTTTCCCTTTAGGTTTTACCCCAACAATGTTTTCATTAGTTTCGCTCACTCTCGAAATCAAGCATTTTACAGCAGGTTGGAGCAGCCTGTATCTCAGCACAGGAATAAGGTAGGGAAGAATTCTAAGGATCATTTTGACTGCCTCCAGAAGTTAGATCAGATGGCAAATTGGATTTGGTGCTAGGTCTTTCCCTTTAGGTTTTACCCCAACAATGTTTTCATTAGTTTCGCTCACTCTCGAAATCAAGCATTTTACAGCAGGTTGGAGCAGCCTGTATCTCAGCACAGGAATAAGGTAGGGAAGAATTCTAAGGCTCATTTTGACTGCCTCCAGAAGTTAGATCAGATGGCAAATTGGATTTGGTGCTAGGTCTTTCCCTTTAGGTTTTACCCCAACAATGTTTTCATTAGTTTCGCTCACTCTCGAAATCAAGCATTTTACAGCAGGTTGGAGCAGCCTGTATCTCAGCACAGGAATAAGGTAGGGAAGAATTCTAAGGCTCATTTTGACTGCCTCCAGAAGTTAGATCAGATGGCAAATTGGATTTGGTGCTAGGTCTTTCCCTTTAGGTTTTACCCCAACAATGTTTTCATTAGTTTCGCTCACTCTCGAAATCAAGCATTTTACAGCAGGTTGGAGCAGCCTGTATCTCAGCACAGGAATAAGGTAGGGAAGAATTCTAAGGATCATTTTGACTGCCTCCAGAAGTTAGATCAGATGGCAAATTGGATTTGGTGCTAGGTCTTTCCCTTTAGGTTTTACCCCAACAATGTTTTCATTAGTTTCGCTCACTCTCGAAATCAAGCATTTTACAGCAGGTTGGAGCAGCCTGTATCTCAGCACAGGAATAAGGTAGGGAAGAATTCTAAGGATCATTTTGACTGCCTCCAGAAGTTAGATCAGATGGCAAATTGGATTTGGTGCTAGGTCTTTCCCTTTAGGTTTTACCCCAACAATGTTTTCATTAGTTTCGCTCACTCTCGAAATCAAGCATTTTACAGCAGGTTGGAGCAGCCTGTATCTCAGCACAGGAATAAGGTAGGGAAGAATTCTAAGGCTCATTTTGACTGCCTCCAGAAGTTAGATCAGATGGCAAATTGGATTTGGTGCTAGGTCTTTCCCTTTAGGTTTTACCCCAACAATGTTTTCATTAGTTTCGCTCACTCTCGAAATCAAGCATTTTACAGCAGGTTGGAGCAGCCTGTATCTCAGCACAGGAATAAGGTAGGGAAGAATTCTAAGGCTCATTTTGACTGCCTCCAGAAGTTAGATCAGATGGCAAATTGGATTTGGTGCTAGGTCTTTCCCTTTAGGTTTTACCCCAACAATGTTTTCATTAGTTTCGCTCACTCTCGAAATCAAGCATTTTACAGCAGGTTGGAGCAGCCTGTATCTCAGCACAGGAATAAGGTAGGGAAGAATTCTAAGGCTCATTTTGACTGCCTCCAGAAGTTAGATCAGATGGCAAATTGGATTTGGTGCTAGGTCTTTCCCTTTAGGTTTTACCCCAACAATGTTTTCATTAGTTTCGCTCACTCTCGAAATCAAGCATTTTACAGCAGGTTGGAGCAGCCTGTATCTCAGCACAGGAATAAGGTAGGGAAGAATTCTAAGGCTCATTTTGACTGCCTCCAGAAGTTAGATCAGATGGCAAATTGGATTTGGTGCTAGGTCTTTCCCTTTAGGTTTTACCCCAACAATGTTTTCATTAGTTTCGCTCACTCTCGAAATCAAGCATTTTACAGCAGGTTGGAGCAGCCTGTATCTCAGCACAGGAATAAGGTAGGGAAGAATTCTAAGGCTCATTTTGACTGCCTCCAGAAGTTAGATCAGATGGCAAATTGGATTTGGTGCTAGGTCTTTCCCTTTAGGTTTTACCCCAACAATGTTTTCATTAGTTTCGCTCACTCTCGAAATCAAGCATTTTACAGCAGGTTGGAGCAGCCTGTATCTCAGCACAGGAATAAGGTAGGGAAGAATTCTAAGGCTCATTTTGACTGCCTCCAGAAGTTAGATCAGATGGCAAATTGGATTTGGTGCTAGGTCTTTCCCTTTAGGTTTTACCCCAACAATGTTTTCATTAGTTTCGCTCACTCTCGAAATCAAGCATTTTACAGCAGGTTGGAGCAGCCTGTATCTCAGCACAGGAATAAGGTAGGGAAGAATTCTAAGGCTCATTTTGACTGCCTCCAGAAGTTAGATCAGATGGCAAATTGGATTTGGTGCTAGGTCTTTCCCTTTAGGTTTTACCCCAACAATGTTTTCATTAGTTTCGCTCACTCTCGAAATCAAGCATTTTACAGCAGGTTGGAGCAGCCTGTATCTCAGCACAGGAATAAGGTAGGGAAGAATTCTAAGGCTCATTTTGACTGCCTCCAGAAGTTAGATCAGATGGCAAATTGGATTTGGTGCTAGGTCTTTCCCTTTAGGTTTTACCCCAACAATGTTTTCATTAGTTTCGCTCACTCTCGAAATCAAGCATTTTACAGCAGGTTGGAGCAGCCTGTATCTCAGCACAGGAATAAGGTAGGGAAGAATTCTAAGGCTCATTTTGACTGCCTCCAGAAGTTAGATCAGATGGCAAATTGGATTTGGTGCTAGGTCTTTCCCTTTAGGTTTTACCCCAACAATGTTTTCATTAGTTTCGCTCACTCTCGAAATCAAGCATTTTACAGCAGGTTGGAGCAGCCTGTATCTCAGCACAGGAATAAGGTAGGGAAGAATTCTAAGGCTCATTTTGACTGCCTCCAGAAGTTAGATCAGATGGCAAATTGGATTTGGTGCTAGGTCTTTCCCTTTAGGTTTTACCCCAACAATGTTTTCATTAGTTTCGCTCACTCTCGAAATCAAGCATTTTACAGCAGGTTGGAGCAGCCTGTATCTCAGCACAGGAATAAGGTAGGGAAGAATTCTAAGGCTCATTTTGACTGCCTCCAGAAGTTAGATCAGATGGCAAATTGGATTTGGTGCTAGGTCTTTCCCTTTAGGTTTTACCCCAACAATGTTTTCATTAGTTTCGCTCACTCTCGAAATCAAGCATTTTACAGCAGGTTGGAGCAGCCTGTATCTCAGCACAGGAATAAGGTAGGGAAGAATTCTAAGGCTCATTTTGACTGCCTCCAGAAGTTAGATCAGATGGCAAATTGGATTTGGTGCTAGGTCTTTCCCTTTAGGTTTTACCCCAACAATGTTTTCATTAGTTTCGCTCACTCTCGAAATCAAGCATTTTACAGCAGGTTGGAGCAGCCTGTATCTCAGCACAGGAATAAGGTAGGGAAGAATTCTAAGGCTCATTTTGACTGCCTCCAGAAGTTAGATCAGATGGCAAATTGGATTTGGTGCTAGGTCTTTCCCTTTAGGTTTTACCCCAACAATGTTTTCATTAGTTTCGCTCACTCTCGAAATCAAGCATTTTACAGCAGGTTGGAGCAGCCTGTATCTCAGCACAGGAATAAGGTAGGGAAGAATTCTAAGGATCATTTTGACTGCCTCCAGAAGTTAGATCAGATGGCAAATTGGATTTGGTGCTAGGTCTTTCCCTTTAGGTTTTACCCCAACAATGTTTTCATTAGTTTCGCTCACTCTCGAAATCAAGCATTTTACAGCAGGTTGGAGCAGCCTGTATCTCAGCACAGGAATAAGGTAGGGAAGAATTCTAAGGCTCATTTTGACTGCCTCCAGAAGTTAGATCAGATGGCAAATTGGATTTGGTGCTAGGTCTTTCCCTTTAGGTTTTACCCCAACAATGTTTTCATTAGTTTCGCTCACTCTCGAAATCAAGCATTTTACAGCAGGTTGGAGCAGCCTGTATCTCAGCACAGGAATAAGGTAGGGAAGAATTCTAAGGCTCATTTTGACTGCCTCCAGAAGTTAGATCAGATGGCAAATTGGATTTGGTGCTAGGTCTTTCCCTTTAGGTTTTACCCCAACAATGTTTTCATTAGTTTCGCTCACTCTCGAAATCAAGCATTTTACAGCAGGTTGGAGCAGCCTGTATCTCAGCACAGGAATAAGGTAGGGAAGAATTCTAAGGCTCATTTTGACTGCCTCCAGAAGTTAGATCAGATGGCAAATTGGATTTGGTGCTAGGTCTTTCCCTTTAGGTTTTACCCCAACAATGTTTTCATTAGTTTCGCTCACTCTCGAAATCAAGCATTTTACAGCAGGTTGGAGCAGCCTGTATCTCAGCACAGGAATAAGGTAGGGAAGAATTCTAAGGCTCATTTTGACTGCCTCCAGAAGTTAGATCAGATGGCAAATTGGATTTGGTGCTAGGTCTTTCCCTTTAGGTTTTACCCCAACAATGTTTTCATTAGTTTCGCTCACTCTCGAAATCAAGCATTTTACAGCAGGTTGGAGCAGCCTGTATCTCAGCACAGGAATAAGGTAGGGAAGAATTCTAAGGATCATTTTGACTGCCTCCAGAAGTTAGATCAGATGGCAAATTGGATTTGGTGCTAGGTCTTTCCCTTTAGGTTTTACCCCAACAATGTTTTCATTAGTTTCGCTCACTCTCGAAATCAAGCATTTTACAGCAGGTTGGAGCAGCCTGTATCTCAGCACAGGAATAAGGTAGGGAAGAATTCTAAGGCTCATTTTGACTGCCTCCAGAAGTTAGATCAGATGGCAAATTGGATTTGGTGCTAGGTCTTTCCCTTTAGGTTTTACCCCAACAATGTTTTCATTAGTTTCGCTCACTCTCGAAATCAAGCATTTTACAGCAGGTTGGAGCAGCCTGTATCTCAGCACAGGAATAAGGTAGGGAAGAATTCTAAGGCTCATTTTGACTGCCTCCAGAAGTTAGATCAGATGGCAAATTGGATTTGGTGCTAGGTCTTTCCCTTTAGGTTTTACCCCAACAATGTTTTCATTAGTTTCGCTCACTCTCGAAATCAAGCATTTTACAGCAGGTTGGAGCAGCCTGTATCTCAGCACAGGAATAAGGTAGGGAAGAATTCTAAGGCTCATTTTGACTGCCTCCAGAAGTTAGATCAGATGGCAAATTGGATTTGGTGCTAGGTCTTTCCCTTTAGGTTTTACCCCAACAATGTTTTCATTAGTTTCGCTCACTCTCGAAATCAAGCATTTTACAGCAGGTTGGAGCAGCCTGTATCTCAGCACAGGAATAAGGTAGGGAAGAATTCTAAGGCTCATTTTGACTGCCTCCAGAAGTTAGATCAGATGGCAAATTGGATTTGGTGCTAGGTCTTTCCCTTTAGGTTTTACCCCAACAATGTTTTCATTAGTTTCGCTCACTCTCGAAATCAAGCATTTTACAGCAGGTTGGAGCAGCCTGTATCTCAGCACAGGAATAAGGTAGGGAAGAATTCTAAGGCTCATTTTGACTGCCTCCAGAAGTTAGATCAGATGGCAAATTGGATTTGGTGCTAGGTCTTTCCCTTTAGGTTTTACCCCAACAATGTTTTCATTAGTTTCGCTCACTCTCGAAATCAAGCATTTTACAGCAGGTTGGAGCAGCCTGTATCTCAGCACAGGAATAAGGTAGGGAAGAATTCTAAGGCTCATTTTGACTGCCTCCAGAAGTTAGATCAGATGGCAAATTGGATTTGGTGCTAGGTCTTTCCCTTTAGGTTTTACCCCAACAATGTTTTCATTAGTTTCGCTCACTCTCGAAATCAAGCATTTTACAGCAGGTTGGAGCAGCCTGTATCTCAGCACAGGAATAAGGTAGGGAAGAATTCTAAGGCTCATTTTGACTGCCTCCAGAAGTTAGATCAGATGGCAAATTGGATTTGGTGCTAGGTCTTTCCCTTTAGGTTTTACCCCAACAATGTTTTCATTAGTTTCGCTCACTCTCGAAATCAAGCATTTTACAGCAGGTTGGAGCAGCCTGTATCTCAGCACAGGAATAAGGTAGGGAAGAATTCTAAGGCTCATTTTGACTGCCTCCAGAAGTTAGATCAGATGGCAAATTGGATTTGGTGCTAGGTCTTTCCCTTTAGGTTTTACCCCAACAATGTTTTCATTAGTTTCGCTCACTCTCGAAATCAAGCATTTTACAGCAGGTTGGAGCAGCCTGTATCTCAGCACAGGAATAAGGTAGGGAAGAATTCTAAGGCTCATTTTGACTGCCTCCAGAAGTTAGATCAGATGGCAAATTGGATTTGGTGCTAGGTCTTTCCCTTTAGGTTTTACCCCAACAATGTTTTCATTAGTTTCGCTCACTCTCGAAATCAAGCATTTTACAGCAGGTTGGAGCAGCCTGTATCTCAGCACAGGAATAAGGTAGGGAAGAATTCTAAGGCTCATTTTGACTGCCTCCAGAAGTTAGATCAGATGGCAAATTGGATTTGGTGCTAGGTCTTTCCCTTTAGGTTTTACCCCAACAATGTTTTCATTAGTTTCGCTCACTCTCGAAATCAAGCATTTTACAGCAGGTTGGAGCAGCCTGTATCTCAGCACAGGAATAAGGTAGGGAAGAATTCTAAGGCTCATTTTGACTGCCTCCAGAAGTTAGATCAGATGGCAAATTGGATTTGGTGCTAGGTCTTTCCCTTTAGGTTTTACCCCAACAATGTTTTCATTAGTTTCGCTCACTCTCGAAATCAAGCATTTTACAGCAGGTTGGAGCAGCCTGTATCTCAGCACAGGAATAAGGTAGGGAAGAATTCTAAGGCTCATTTTGACTGCCTCCAGAAGTTAGATCAGATGGCAAATTGGATTTGGTGCTAGGTCTTTCCCTTTAGGTTTTACCCCAACAATGTTTTCATTAGTTTCGCTCACTCTCGAAATCAAGCATTTTACAGCAGGTTGGAGCAGCCTGTATCTCAGCACAGGAATAAGGTAGGGAAGAATTCTAAGGCTCATTTTGACTGCCTCCAGAAGTTAGATCAGATGGCAAATTGGATTTGGTGCTAGGTCTTTCCCTTTAGGTTTTACCCCAACAATGTTTTCATTAGTTTCGCTCACTCTCGAAATCAAGCATTTTACAGCAGGTTGGAGCAGCCTGTATCTCAGCACAGGAATAAGGTAGGGAAGAATTCTAAGGCTCATTTTGACTGCCTCCAGAAGTTAGATCAGATGGCAAATTGGATTTGGTGCTAGGTCTTTCCCTTTAGGTTTTACCCCAACAATGTTTTCATTAGTTTCGCTCACTCTCGAAATCAAGCATTTTACAGCAGGTTGGAGCAGCCTGTATCTCAGCACAGGAATAAGGTAGGGAAGAATTCTAAGGCTCATTTTGACTGCCTCCAGAAGTTAGATCAGATGGCAAATTGGATTTGGTGCTAGGTCTTTCCCTTTAGGTTTTACCCCAACAATGTTTTCATTAGTTTCGCTCACTCTCGAAATCAAGCATTTTACAGCAGGTTGGAGCAGCCTGTATCTCAGCACAGGAATAAGGTAGGGAAGAATTCTAAGGCTCATTTTGACTGCCTCCAGAAGTTAGATCAGATGGCAAATTGGATTTGGTGCTAGGTCTTTCCCTTTAGGTTTTACCCCAACAATGTTTTCATTAGTTTCGCTCACTCTCGAAATCAAGCATTTTACAGCAGGTTGGAGCAGCCTGTATCTCAGCACAGGAATAAGGTAGGGAAGAATTCTAAGGCTCATTTTGACTGCCTCCAGAAGTTAGATCAGATGGCAAATTGGATTTGGTGCTAGGTCTTTCCCTTTAGGTTTTACCCCAACAATGTTTTCATTAGTTTCGCTCACTCTCGAAATCAAGCATTTTACAGCAGGTTGGAGCAGCCTGTATCTCAGCACAGGAATAAGGTAGGGAAGAATTCTAAGGCTCATTTTGACTGCCTCCAGAAGTTAGATCAGATGGCAAATTGGATTTGGTGCTAGGTCTTTCCCTTTAGGTTTTACCCCAACAATGTTTTCATTAGTTTCGCTCACTCTCGAAATCAAGCATTTTACAGCAGGTTGGAGCAGCCTGTATCTCAGCACAGGAATAAGGTAGGGAAGAATTCTAAGGCTCATTTTGACTGCCTCCAGAAGTTAGATCAGATGGCAAATTGGATTTGGTGCTAGGTCTTTCCCTTTAGGTTTTACCCCAACAATGTTTTCATTAGTTTCGCTCACTCTCGAAATCAAGCATTTTACAGCAGGTTGGAGCAGCCTGTATCTCAGCACAGGAATAAGGTAGGGAAGAATTCTAAGGCTCATTTTGACTGCCTCCAGAAGTTAGATCAGATGGCAAATTGGATTTGGTGCTAGGTCTTTCCCTTTAGGTTTTACCCCAACAATGTTTTCATTAGTTTCGCTCACTCTCGAAATCAAGCATTTTACAGCAGGTTGGAGCAGCCTGTATCTCAGCACAGGAATAAGGTAGGGAAGAATTCTAAGGCTCATTTTGACTGCCTCCAGAAGTTAGATCAGATGGCAAATTGGATTTGGTGCTAGGTCTTTCCCTTTAGGTTTTACCCCAACAATGTTTTCATTAGTTTCGCTCACTCTCGAAATCAAGCATTTTACAGCAGGTTGGAGCAGCCTGTATCTCAGCACAGGAATAAGGTAGGGAAGAATTCTAAGGCTCATTTTGACTGCCTCCAGAAGTTAGATCAGATGGCAAATTGGATTTGGTGCTAGGTCTTTCCCTTTAGGTTTTACCCCAACAATGTTTTCATTAGTTTCGCTCACTCTCGAAATCAAGCATTTTACAGCAGGTTGGAGCAGCCTGTATCTCAGCACAGGAATAAGGTAGGGAAGAATTCTAAGGCTCATTTTGACTGCCTCCAGAAGTTAGATCAGATGGCAAATTGGATTTGGTGCTAGGTCTTTCCCTTTAGGTTTTACCCCAACAATGTTTTCATTAGTTTCGCTCACTCTCGAAATCAAGCATTTTACAGCAGGTTGGAGCAGCCTGTATCTCAGCACAGGAATAAGGTAGGGAAGAATTCTAAGGATCATTTTGACTGCCTCCAGAAGTTAGATCAGATGGCAAATTGGATTTGGTGCTAGGTCTTTCCCTTTAGGTTTTACCCCAACAATGTTTTCATTAGTTTCGCTCACTCTCGAAATCAAGCATTTTACAGCAGGTTGGAGCAGCCTGTATCTCAGCACAGGAATAAGGTAGGGAAGAATTCTAAGGCTCATTTTGACTGCCTCCAGAAGTTAGATCAGATGGCAAATTGGTTGGTGCTAGGTCTTTCCCTTTAGGTTTTACCCCAACAATGTTTTCATTAGTTTCGCTCACTCTCGAAATCAAGCATTTTACAGCAGGTTGGAGCAGCCTGTATCTCAGCACAGGAATAAGGTAGGGAAGAATTCTAAGGCTCATTTTGACTGCCTCCAGAAGTTAGATCAGATGGCAAATTGGATTTGGTGCTAGGTCTTTCCCTTTAGGTTTTACCCCAACAATGTTTTCATTAGTTTCGCTCACTCTCGAAATCAAGCATTTTACAGCAGGTTGGAGCAGCCTGTATCTCAGCACAGGAATAAGGTAGGGAAGAATTCTAAGGCTCATTTTGACTGCCTCCAGAAGTTAGATCAGATGGCAAATTGGATTTGGTGCTAGGTCTTTCCCTTTAGGTTTTACCCCAACAATGTTTTCATTAGTTTCGCTCACTCTCGAAATCAAGCATTTTACAGCAGGTTGGAGCAGCCTGTATCTCAGCACAGGAATAAGGTAGGGAAGAATTCTAAGGCTCATTTTGACTGCCTCCAGAAGTTAGATCAGATGGCAAATTGGATTTGGTGCTAGGTCTTTCCCTTTAGGTTTTACCCCAACAATGTTTTCATTAGTTTCGCTCACTCTCGAAATCAAGCATTTTACAGCAGGTTGGAGCAGCCTGTATCTCAGCACAGGAATAAGGTAGGGAAGAATTCTAAGGCTCATTTTGACTGCCTCCAGAAGTTAGATCAGATGGCAAATTGGATTTGGTGCTAGGTCTTTCCCTTTAGGTTTTACCCCAACAATGTTTTCATTAGTTTCGCTCACTCTCGAAATCAAGCATTTTACAGCAGGTTGGAGCAGCCTGTATCTCAGCACAGGAATAAGGTAGGGAAGAATTCTAAGGCTCATTTTGACTGCCTCCAGAAGTTAGATCAGATGGCAAATTGGATTTGGTGCTAGGTCTTTCCCTTTAGGTTTTACCCCAACAATGTTTTCATTAGTTTCGCTCACTCTCGAAATCAAGCATTTTACAGCAGGTTGGAGCAGCCTGTATCTCAGCACAGGAATAAGGTAGGGAAGAATTCTAAGGCTCATTTTGACTGCCTCCAGAAGTTAGATCAGATGGCAAATTGGATTTGGTGCTAGGTCTTTCCCTTTAGGTTTTACCCCAACAATGTTTTCATTAGTTTCGCTCACTCTCGAAATCAAGCATTTTACAGCAGGTTGGAGCAGCCTGTATCTCAGCACAGGAATAAGGTAGGGAAGAATTCTAAGGCTCATTTTGACTGCCTCCAGAAGTTAGATCAGATGGCAAATTGGATTTGGTGCTAGGTCTTTCCCTTTAGGTTTTACCCCAACAATGTTTTCATTAGTTTCGCTCACTCTCGAAATCAAGCATTTTACAGCAGGTTGGAGCAGCCTGTATCTCAGCACAGGAATAAGGTAGGGAAGAATTCTAAGGCTCATTTTGACTGCCTCCAGAAGTTAGATCAGATGGCAAATTGGATTTGGTGCTAGGTCTTTCCCTTTAGGTTTTACCCCAACAATGTTTTCATTAGTTTCGCTCACTCTCGAAATCAAGCATTTTACAGCAGGTTGGAGCAGCCTGTATCTCAGCACAGGAATAAGGTAGGGAAGAATTCTAAGGCTCATTTTGACTGCCTCCAGAAGTTAGATCAGATGGCAAATTGGATTTGGTGCTAGGTCTTTCCCTTTAGGTTTTACCCCAACAATGTTTTCATTAGTTTCGCTCACTCTCGAAATCAAGCATTTTACAGCAGGTTGGAGCAGCCTGTATCTCAGCACAGGAATAAGGTAGGGAAGAATTCTAAGGCTCATTTTGACTGCCTCCAGAAGTTAGATCAGATGGCAAATTGGATTTGGTGCTAGGTCTTTCCCTTTAGGTTTTACCCCAACAATGTTTTCATTAGTTTCGCTCACTCTCGAAATCAAGCATTTTACAGCAGGTTGGAGCAGCCTGTATCTCAGCACAGGAATAAGGTAGGGAAGAATTCTAAGGCTCATTTTGACTGCCTCCAGAAGTTAGATCAGATGGCAAATTGGATTTGGTGCTAGGTCTTTCCCTTTAGGTTTTACCCCAACAATGTTTTCATTAGTTTCGCTCACTCTCGAAATCAAGCATTTTACAGCAGGTTGGAGCAGCCTGTATCTCAGCACAGGAATAAGGTAGGGAAGAATTCTAAGGCTCATTTTGACTGCCTCCAGAAGTTAGATCAGATGGCAAATTGGATTTGGTGCTAGGTCTTTCCCTTTAGGTTTTACCCCAACAATGTTTTCATTAGTTTCGCTCACTCTCGAAATCAAGCATTTTACAGCAGGTTGGAGCAGCCTGTATCTCAGCACAGGAATAAGGTAGGGAAGAATTCTAAGGCTCATTTTGACTGCCTCCAGAAGTTAGATCAGATGGCAAATTGGATTTGGTGCTAGGTCTTTCCCTTTAGGTTTTACCCCAACAATGTTTTCATTAGTTTCGCTCACTCTCGAAATCAAGCATTTTACAGCAGGTTGGAGCAGCCTGTATCTCAGCACAGGAATAAGGTAGGGAAGAATTCTAAGGCTCATTTTGACTGCCTCCAGAAGTTAGATCAGATGGCAAATTGGATTTGGTGCTAGGTCTTTCCCTTTAGGTTTTACCCCAACAATGTTTTCATTAGTTTCGCTCACTCTCGAAATCAAGCATTTTACAGCAGGTTGGAGCAGCCTGTATCTCAGCACAGGAATAAGGTAGGGAAGAATTCTAAGGCTCATTTTGACTGCCTCCAGAAGTTAGATCAGATGGCAAATTGGATTTGGTGCTAGGTCTTTCCCTTTAGGTTTTACCCCAACAATGTTTTCATTAGTTTCGCTCACTCTCGAAATCAAGCATTTTACAGCAGGTTGGAGCAGCCTGTATCTCAGCACAGGAATAAGGTAGGGAAGAATTCTAAGGCTCATTTTGACTGCCTCCAGAAGTTAGATCAGATGGCAAATTGGATTTGGTGCTAGGTCTTTCCCTTTAGGTTTTACCCCAACAATGTTTTCATTAGTTTCGCTCACTCTCGAAATCAAGCATTTTACAGCAGGTTGGAGCAGCCTGTATCTCAGCACAGGAATAAGGTAGGGAAGAATTCTAAGGCTCATTTTGACTGCCTCCAGAAGTTAGATCAGATGGCAAATTGGATTTGGTGCTAGGTCTTTCCCTTTAGGTTTTACCCCAACAATGTTTTCATTAGTTTCGCTCACTCTCGAAATCAAGCATTTTACAGCAGGTTGGAGCAGCCTGTATCTCAGCACAGGAATAAGGTAGGGAAGAATTCTAAGGCTCATTTTGACTGCCTCCAGAAGTTAGATCAGATGGCAAATTGGATTTGGTGCTAGGTCTTTCCCTTTAGGTTTTACCCCAACAATGTTTTCATTAGTTTCGCTCACTCTCGAAATCAAGCATTTTACAGCAGGTTGGAGCAGCCTGTATCTCAGCACAGGAATAAGGTAGGGAAGAATTCTAAGGCTCATTTTGACTGCCTCCAGAAGTTAGATCAGATGGCAAATTGGATTTGGTGCTAGGTCTTTCCCTTTAGGTTTTACCCCAACAATGTTTTCATTAGTTTCGCTCACTCTCGAAATCAAGCATTTTACAGCAGGTTGGAGCAGCCTGTATCTCAGCACAGGAATAAGGTAGGGAAGAATTCTAAGGCTCATTTTGACTGCCTCCAGAAGTTAGATCAGATGGCAAATTGGATTTGGTGCTAGGTCTTTCCCTTTAGGTTTTACCCCAACAATGTTTTCATTAGTTTCGCTCACTCTCGAAATCAAGCATTTTACAGCAGGTTGGAGCAGCCTGTATCTCAGCACAGGAATAAGGTAGGGAAGAATTCTAAGGATCATTTTGACTGCCTCCAGAAGTTAGATCAGATGGCAAATTGGATTTGGTGCTAGGTCTTTCCCTTTAGGTTTTACCCCAACAATGTTTTCATTAGTTTCGCTCACTCTCGAAATCAAGCATTTTACAGCAGGTTGGAGCAGCCTGTATCTCAGCACAGGAATAAGGTAGGGAAGAATTCTAAGGCTCATTTTGACTGCCTCCAGAAGTTAGATCAGATGGCAAATTGGATTTGGTGCTAGGTCTTTCCCTTTAGGTTTTACCCCAACAATGTTTTCATTAGTTTCGCTCACTCTCGAAATCAAGCATTTTACAGCAGGTTGGAGCAGCCTGTATCTCAGCACAGGAATAAGGTAGGGAAGAATTCTAAGGCTCATTTTGACTGCCTCCAGAAGTTAGATCAGATGGCAAATTGGATTTGGTGCTAGGTCTTTCCCTTTAGGTTTTACCCCAACAATGTTTTCATTAGTTTCGCTCACTCTCGAAATCAAGCATTTTACAGCAGGTTGGAGCAGCCTGTATCTCAGCACAGGAATAAGGTAGGGAAGAATTCTAAGGCTCATTTTGACTGCCTCCAGAAGTTAGATCAGATGGCAAATTGGATTTGGTGCTAGGTCTTTCCCTTTAGGTTTTACCCCAACAATATTTTAATTAGTTTCGCTCACTCTCGAAATCAAGCATTTTACAGCAGGTTGGAGCAGCCTGTATCTCAGCACAGGAATAAGGTAGGGAAGAATTCTAAGGATCATTTTGACTGCCTCCAGAAGTTAGATCAGATGGCAAATTGGATTTGGTGCTAGGTCTTTCCCTTTAGGTTTTACCCCAACAATGTTTTCATTAGTTTCGCTCACTCTCGAAATCAAGCATTTTACAGCAGGTTGGAGCAGCCTGTATCTCAGCACAGGAATAAGGTAGGGAAGAATTCTAAGGCTCATTTTGACTGCCTCCAGAAGTTAGATCAGATGGCAAATTGGATTTGGTGCTAGGTCTTTCCCTTTAGGTTTTACCCCAACAATGTTTTCATTAGTTTCGCTCACTCTCGAAATCAAGCATTTTACAGCAGGTTGGAGCAGCCTGTATCTCAGCACAGGAATAAGGTAGGGAAGAATTCTAAGGCTCATTTTGACTGCCTCCAGAAGTTAGATCAGATGGCAAATTGGATTTGGTGCTAGGTCTTTCCCTTTAGGTTTTACCCCAACAATGTTTTCATTAGTTTCGCTCACTCTCGAAATCAAGCATTTTACAGCAGGTTGGAGCAGCCTGTATCTCAGCACAGGAATAAGGTAGGGAAGAATTCTAAG
>NW_027143574.1:0-54711 GCF_026170545.1 Melanerpes formicivorus | reverse complement strand
TTGATTTCGAGAGTGAGCGAAACTAATGAAAACATTGTTGGGGTAAAACCTAAAGGGAAAGACCTAGCACCAAATCCAATTTGCCATCTGATCTAACTTCTGGAGGCAGTCAAAATGATCCTTAGAATTCTTCCCTACCTTATTCCTGTGCTGAGATACAGGCTGCTCCAACCTGCTGTAAAATGCTTGATTTCGAGAGTGAGCGAAACTAATGAAAACATTGTTGGGGTAAAACCTAAAGGGAAAGACCTAGCACCAAATCCAATTTGCCATCTGATCTAACTTCTGGAGGCAGTCAAAATGAGCCTTAGAATTCTTCCCTACCTTATTCCTGTGCTGAGATACAGGCTGCTCCAACCTGCTGTAAAATGCTTGATTTCGAGAGTGAGCGAAACTAATGAAAACATTGTTGGGGTAAAACCTAAAGGGAAAGACCTAGCACCAAATCCAATTTGCCATCTGATCTAACTTCTGGAGGCAGTCAAAATGAGCCTTAGAATTCTTCCCTACCTTATTCCTGTGCTGAGATACAGGCTGCTCCAACCTGCTGTAAAATGCTTGATTTCGAGAGTGAGCGAAACTAATGAAAACATTGTTGGGGTAAAACCTAAAGGGAAAGACCTAGCACCAAATCCAATTTGCCATCTGATCTAACTTCTGGAGGCAGTCAAAATGAGCCTTAGAATTCTTCCCTACCTTATTCCTGTGCTGAGATACAGGCTGCTCCAACCTGCTGTAAAATGCTTGATTTCGAGAGTGAGCGAAACTAATGAAAACATTGTTGGGGTAAAACCTAAAGGGAAAGACCTAGCACCAAATCCAATTTGCCATCTGATCTAACTTCTGGAGGCAGTCAAAATGAGCCTTAGAATTCTTCCCTACCTTATTCCTGTGCTGAGATACAGGCTGCTCCAACCTGCTGTAAAATGCTTGATTTCGAGAGTGAGCGAAACTAATGAAAACATTGTTGGGGTAAAACCTAAAGGGAAAGACCTAGCACCAAATCCAATTTGCCATCTGATCTAACTTCTGGAGGCAGTCAAAATGAGCCTTAGAATTCTTCCCTACCTTATTCCTGTGCTGAGATACAGGCTGCTCCAACCTGCTGTAAAATGCTTGATTTCGAGAGTGAGCGAAACTAATGAAAACATTGTTGGGGTAAAACCTAAAGGGAAAGACCTAGCACCAAATCCAATTTGCCATCTGATCTAACTTCTGGAGGCAGTCAAAATGATCCTTAGAATTCTTCCCTACCTTATTCCTGTGCTGAGATACAGGCTGCTCCAACCTGCTGTAAAATGCTTGATTTCGAGAGTGAGCGAAACTAATGAAAACATTGTTGGGGTAAAACCTAAAGGGAAAGACCTAGCACCAAATCCAATTTGCCATCTGATCTAACTTCTGGAGGCAGTCAAAATGAGCCTTAGAATTCTTCCCTACCTTATTCCTGTGCTGAGATACAGGCTGCTCCAACCTGCTGTAAAATGCTTGATTTCGAGAGTGAGCGAAACTAATGAAAACATTGTTGGGGTAAAACCTAAAGGGAAAGACCTAGCACCAAATCCAATTTGCCATCTGATCTAACTTCTGGAGGCAGTCAAAATGAGCCTTAGAATTCTTCCCTACCTTATTCCTGTGCTGAGATACAGGCTGCTCCAACCTGCTGTAAAATGCTTGATTTCGAGAGTGAGCGAAACTAATGAAAACATTGTTGGGGTAAAACCTAAAGGGAAAGACCTAGCACCAAATCCAATTTGCCATCTGATCTAACTTCTGGAGGCAGTCAAAATGAGCCTTAGAATTCTTCCCTACCTTATTCCTGTGCTGAGATACAGGCTGCTCCAACCTGCTGTAAAATGCTTGATTTCGAGAGTGAGCGAAACTAATGAAAACATTGTTGGGGTAAAACCTAAAGGGAAAGACCTAGCACCAAATCCAATTTGCCATCTGATCTAACTTCTGGAGGCAGTCAAAATGATCCTTAGAATTCTTCCCTACCTTATTCCTGTGCTGAGATACAGGCTGCTCCAACCTGCTGTAAAATGCTTGATTTCGAGAGTGAGCGAAACTAATGAAAACATTGTTGGGGTAAAACCTAAAGGGAAAGACCTAGCACCAAATCCAATTTGCCATCTGATCTAACTTCTGGAGGCAGTCAAAATGAGCCTTAGAATTCTTCCCTACCTTATTCCTGTGCTGAGATACAGGCTGCTCCAACCTGCTGTAAAATGCTTGATTTCGAGAGTGAGCGAAACTAATGAAAACATTGTTGGGGTAAAACCTAAAGGGAAAGACCTAGCACCAAATCCAATTTGCCATCTGATCTAACTTCTGGAGGCAGTCAAAATGAGCCTTAGAATTCTTCCCTACCTTATTCCTGTGCTGAGATACAGGCTGCTCCAACCTGCTGTAAAATGCTTGATTTCGAGAGTGAGCGAAACTAATGAAAACATTGTTGGGGTAAAACCTAAAGGGAAAGACCTAGCACCAAATCCAATTTGCCATCTGATCTAACTTCTGGAGGCAGTCAAAATGAGCCTTAGAATTCTTCCCTACCTTATTCCTGTGCTGAGATACAGGCTGCTCCAACCTGCTGTAAAATGCTTGATTTCGAGAGTGAGCGAAACTAATGAAAACATTGTTGGGGTAAAACCTAAAGGGAAAGACCTAGCACCAAATCCAATTTGCCATCTGATCTAACTTCTGGAGGCAGTCAAAATGAGCCTTAGAATTCTTCCCTACCTTATTCCTGTGCTGAGATACAGGCTGCTCCAACCTGCTGTAAAATGCTTGATTTCGAGAGTGAGCGAAACTAATGAAAACATTGTTGGGGTAAAACCTAAAGGGAAAGACCTAGCACCAAATCCAATTTGCCATCTGATCTAACTTCTGGAGGCAGTCAAAATGATCCTTAGAATTCTTCCCTACCTTATTCCTGTGCTGAGATACAGGCTGCTCCAACCTGCTGTAAAATGCTTGATTTCGAGAGTGAGCGAAACTAATGAAAACATTGTTGGGGTAAAACCTAAAGGGAAAGACCTAGCACCAAATCCAATTTGCCATCTGATCTAACTTCTGGAGGCAGTCAAAATGAGCCTTAGAATTCTTCCCTACCTTATTCCTGTGCTGAGATACAGGCTGCTCCAACCTGCTGTAAAATGCTTGATTTCGAGAGTGAGCGAAACTAATGAAAACATTGTTGGGGTAAAACCTAAAGGGAAAGACCTAGCACCAAATCCAATTTGCCATCTGATCTAACTTCTGGAGGCAGTCAAAATGAGCATTTGAATTCTTCCCTACCTTATTCCAGTGCTGAGATACAGGCTGCTCCAACCTGCTGTAAAATGCTTGATTTCGAGAGTGAGCGAAACTAATGAAAACATTGTTGGGGTAAAACCTAAAGGGAAAGACCTAGCACCAAATCCAATTTGCCATCTGATCTAACTTCTGGAGGCAGTCAAAATGAGCCTTAGAATTCTTCCCTACCTTATTCCTGTGCTGAGATACAGGCTGCTCCAACCTGCTGTAAAATGCTTGATTTCGAGAGTGAGCGAAACTAATGAAAACATTGTTGGGGTAAAACCTAAAGGGAAAGACCTAGCACCAAATCCAATTTGCCATCTGATCTAACTTCTGGAGGCAGTCAAAATGATCCTTAGAATTCTTCCCTACCTTATTCCTGTGCTGAGATACAGGCTGCTCCAACCTGCTGTAAAATGCTTGGTTTCGAGAGTGAGCGAAACTAATGAAAACATTGTTGGGGTAAAACCTAAAGGGAAAGACCTAGCACCAAATCCAATTTGCCATCTGATCTAACTTCTGGAGGCAGTCAAAATGATCCTTAGAATTCTTCCCTACCTTATTCCTGTGCTGAGATACAGGCTGCTCCAACCTGCTGTAAAATGCTTGATTTCGAGAGTGAGCGAAACTAATGAAAACATTGTTGGGGTAAAACCTAAAGGGAAAGACCTAGCACCAAATCCAATTTGCCATCTGATCTAACTTCTGGAGGCAGTCAAAATGAGCCTTAGAATTCTTCCCTACCTTATTCCTGTGCTGAGATACAGGCTGCTCCAACCTGCTGTAAAATGCTTGATTTCGAGAGTGAGCGAAACTAATGAAAACATTGTTGGGGTAAAACCTAAAGGGAAAGACCTAGCACCAAATCCAATTTGCCATCTGATCTAACTTCTGGAGGCAGTCAAAATGAGCCTTAGAATTCTTCCCTACCTTATTCCTGTGCTGAGATACAGGCTGCTCCAACCTGCTGTAAAATGCTTGATTTCGAGAGTGAGCGAAACTAATGAAAACATTGTTGGGGTAAAACCTAAAGGGAAAGACCTAGCACCAAATCCAATTTGCCATCTGATCTAACTTCTGGAGGCAGTCAAAATGAGCCTTAGAATTCTTCCCTACCTTATTCCTGTGCTGAGATACAGGCTGCTCCAACCTGCTGTAAAATGCTTGATTTCGAGAGTGAGCGAAACTAATGAAAACATTGTTGGGGTAAAACCTAAAGGGAAAGACCTAGCACCAAATCCAATTTGCCATCTGATCTAACTTCTGGAGGCAGTCAAAATGAGCCTTAGAATTCTTCCCTACCTTATTCCTGTGCTGAGATACAGGCTGCTCCAACCTGCTGTAAAATGCTTGATTTCGAGAGTGAGCGAAACTAATGAAAACATTGTTGGGGTAAAACCTAAAGGGAAAGACCTAGCACCAAATCCAATTTGCCATCTGATCTAACTTCTGGAGGCAGTCAAAATGATCCTTTGAATTCTTCCCTACCTTATTCCTGTGCTGAGATACAGGCTGCTCCAACCTGCTGTAAAATGCTTGATTTCGAGAGTGAGCGAAACTAATGAAAACATTGTTGGGGTAAAACCTAAAGGGAAAGACCTAGCACCAAATCCAATTTGCCATCTGATCTAACTTCTGGAGGCAGTCAAAATGATCCTTAGAATTCTTCCCTACCTTATTCCTGTGCTGAGATACAGGCTGCTCCAACCTGCTGTAAAATGCTTGATTTCGAGAGTGAGCGAAACTAATGAAAACATTGTTGGGGTAAAACCTAAAGGGAAAGACCTAGCACCAAATCCAATTTGCCATCTGATCTAACTTCTGGAGGCAGTCAAAATGAGCCTTAGAATTCTTCCCTACCTTATTCCTGTGCTGAGATACAGGCTGCTCCAACCTGCTGTAAAATGCTTGATTTCGAGAGTGAGCGAAACTAATGAAAACATTGTTGGGGTAAAACCTAAAGGGAAAGACCTAGCACCAAATCCAATTTGCCATCTGATCTAACTTCTGGAGGCAGTCAAAATGATCCTTAGAATTCTTCCCTACCTTATTCCTGTGCTGAGATACAGGCTGCTCCAACCTGCTGTAAAATGCTTGATTTCGAGAGTGAGCGAAACTAATGAAAACATTGTTGGGGTAAAACCTAAAGGGAAAGACCTAGCACCAAATCCAATTTGCCATCTGATCTAACTTCTGGAGGCAGTCAAAATGATCCTTAGAATTCTTCCCTACCTTATTCCTGTGCTGAGATACAGGCTGCTCCAACCTGCTGTAAAATGCTT
Source organism: Melanerpes formicivorus (assembly GCF_026170545.1). NCBI lineage: Eukaryota > Metazoa > Chordata > Aves > Piciformes > Picidae > Melanerpes > Melanerpes formicivorus. The sequence continues at coordinate 49,129 of NW_027143574.1, read as the reverse complement.
GATTTCGAGAGTGAGCGAAACTAATGAAAACATTGTTGGGGTAAAACCTAAAGGGAAAGACCTAGCACCAAATCCAATTTGCCATCTGATCTAACTTCTGGAGGCAGTCAAAATGAGCCTTAGAATTCTTCCCTACCTTATTCCTGTGCTGAGATACAGGCTGCTCCAACCTGCTGTAAAATGCTTGATTTCGAGAGTGAGCGAAACTAATGAAAACATTGTTGGGGTAAAACCTAAAGGGAAAGACCTAGCACCAAATCCAATTTGCCATCTGATCTAACTTCTGGAGGCAGTCAAAATGAGCATTTGAATTCTTCCCTACCTTATTCCAGTGCTGAGATACAGGCTGCTCCAACCTGCTGTAAAATGCTTGATTTCGAGAGTGAGCGAAACTAATGAAAACATTGTTGGGGTAAAACCTAAAGGGAAAGACCTAGCACCAAATCCAATTTGCCATCTGATCTAACTTCTGGAGGCAGTCAAAATGAGCCTTAGAATTCTTCCCTACCTTATTCCTGTGCTGAGATACAGGCTGCTCCAACCTGCTGTAAAATGCTTGATTTCGAGAGTGAGCGAAACTAATGAAAACATTGTTGGGGTAAAACCTAAAGGGAAAGACCTAGCACCAAATCCAATTTGCCATCTGATCTAACTTCTGGAGGCAGTCAAAATGATCCTTAGAATTCTTCCCTACCTTATTCCTGTGCTGAGATACAGGCTGCTCCAACCTGCTGTAAAATGCTTGGTTTCGAGAGTGAGCGAAACTAATGAAAACATTGTTGGGGTAAAACCTAAAGGGAAAGACCTAGCACCAAATCCAATTTGCCATCTGATCTAACTTCTGGAGGCAGTCAAAATGATCCTTAGAATTCTTCCCTACCTTATTCCTGTGCTGAGATACAGGCTGCTCCAACCTGCTGTAAAATGCTTGATTTCGAGAGTGAGCGAAACTAATGAAAACATTGTTGGGGTAAAACCTAAAGGGAAAGACCTAGCACCAAATCCAATTTGCCATCTGATCTAACTTCTGGAGGCAGTCAAAATGAGCCTTAGAATTCTTCCCTACCTTATTCCTGTGCTGAGATACAGGCTGCTCCAACCTGCTGTAAAATGCTTGATTTCGAGAGTGAGCGAAACTAATGAAAACATTGTTGGGGTAAAACCTAAAGGGAAAGACCTAGCACCAAATCCAATTTGCCATCTGATCTAACTTCTGGAGGCAGTCAAAATGAGCCTTAGAATTCTTCCCTACCTTATTCCTGTGCTGAGATACAGGCTGCTCCAACCTGCTGTAAAATGCTTGATTTCGAGAGTGAGCGAAACTAATGAAAACATTGTTGGGGTAAAACCTAAAGGGAAAGACCTAGCACCAAATCCAATTTGCCATCTGATCTAACTTCTGGAGGCAGTCAAAATGAGCCTTAGAATTCTTCCCTACCTTATTCCTGTGCTGAGATACAGGCTGCTCCAACCTGCTGTAAAATGCTTGATTTCGAGAGTGAGCGAAACTAATGAAAACATTGTTGGGGTAAAACCTAAAGGGAAAGACCTAGCACCAAATCCAATTTGCCATCTGATCTAACTTCTGGAGGCAGTCAAAATGAGCCTTAGAATTCTTCCCTACCTTATTCCTGTGCTGAGATACAGGCTGCTCCAACCTGCTGTAAAATGCTTGATTTCGAGAGTGAGCGAAACTAATGAAAACATTGTTGGGGTAAAACCTAAAGGGAAAGACCTAGCACCAAATCCAATTTGCCATCTGATCTAACTTCTGGAGGCAGTCAAAATGATCCTTTGAATTCTTCCCTACCTTATTCCTGTGCTGAGATACAGGCTGCTCCAACCTGCTGTAAAATGCTTGATTTCGAGAGTGAGCGAAACTAATGAAAACATTGTTGGGGTAAAACCTAAAGGGAAAGACCTAGCACCAAATCCAATTTGCCATCTGATCTAACTTCTGGAGGCAGTCAAAATGATCCTTAGAATTCTTCCCTACCTTATTCCTGTGCTGAGATACAGGCTGCTCCAACCTGCTGTAAAATGCTTGATTTCGAGAGTGAGCGAAACTAATGAAAACATTGTTGGGGTAAAACCTAAAGGGAAAGACCTAGCACCAAATCCAATTTGCCATCTGATCTAACTTCTGGAGGCAGTCAAAATGAGCCTTAGAATTCTTCCCTACCTTATTCCTGTGCTGAGATACAGGCTGCTCCAACCTGCTGTAAAATGCTTGATTTCGAGAGTGAGCGAAACTAATGAAAACATTGTTGGGGTAAAACCTAAAGGGAAAGACCTAGCACCAAATCCAATTTGCCATCTGATCTAACTTCTGGAGGCAGTCAAAATGATCCTTAGAATTCTTCCCTACCTTATTCCTGTGCTGAGATACAGGCTGCTCCAACCTGCTGTAAAATGCTTGATTTCGAGAGTGAGCGAAACTAATGAAAACATTGTTGGGGTAAAACCTAAAGGGAAAGACCTAGCACCAAATCCAATTTGCCATCTGATCTAACTTCTGGAGGCAGTCAAAATGATCCTTAGAATTCTTCCCTACCTTATTCCTGTGCTGAGATACAGGCTGCTCCAACCTGCTGTAAAATGCTTGATTTCGAGAGTGAGCGAAACTAATGAAAACATTGTTGGGGTAAAACCTAAAGGGAAAGACCTAGCACCAAATCCAATTTGCCATCTGATCTAACTTCTGGAGGCAGTCAAAATGATCCTTTGAATTCTTCCCTACCTTATTCCTGTGCTGAGATACAGGCTGCTCCAACCTGCTGTAAAATGCTTGATTTCGAGAGTGAGCGAAACTAATGAAAACATTGTTGGGGTAAAACCTAAAGGGAAAGACCTAGCACCAAATCCAATTTGCCATCTGATCTAACTTCTGGAGGCAGTCAAAATGAGCCTTAGAATTCTTCCCTACCTTATTCCTGTGCTGAGATACAGGCTGCTCCAACCTGCTGTAAAATGCTTGATTTCGAGAGTGAGCGAAACTAATGAAAACATTGTTGGGGTAAAACCTAAAGGGAAAGACCTAGCACCAAATCCAATTTGCCATCTGATCTAACTTCTGGAGGCAGTCAAAATGATCCTTAGAATTCTTCCCTACCTTATTCCTGTGCTGAGATACAGGCTGCTCCATCCTGCTGTAAAATGCTTGATTTCGAGAGTGAGCGAAACTAATGAAAACATTGTTGGGGTAAAACCTAAAGGGAAAGACCTAGCACCAAATCCAATTTGCCATCTGATCTAACTTCTGGAGGCAGTCAAAATGAGCCTTAGAATTCTTCCCTACCTTATTCCTGTGCTGAGATACAGGCTGCTCCAACCTGCTGTAAAATGCTTGATTTCGAGAGTGAGCGAAACTAATGAAAACATTGTTGGGGTAAAACCTAAAGGGAAAGACCTAGCACCAAATCCAATTTGCCATCTGATCTAACTTCTGGAGGCAGTCAAAATGAGCCTTAGAATTCTTCCCTACCTTATTCCTGTGCTGAGATACAGGCTGCTCCAACCTGCTGTAAAATGCTTGATTTCGAGAGTGAGCGAAACTAATGAAAACATTGTTGGGGTAAAACCTAAAGGGAAAGACCTAGCACCAAATCCAATTTGCCATCTGATCTAACTTCTGGAGGCAGTCAAAATGAGCCTTAGAATTCTTCCCTACCTTATTCCTGTGCTGAGATACAGGCTGCTCCAACCTGCTGTAAAATGCTTGATTTCGAGAGTGAGCGAAACTAATGAAAACATTGTTGGGGTAAAACCTAAAGGGAAAGACCTAGCACCAAATCCAATTTGCCATCTGATCTAACTTCTGGAGGCAGTCAAAATGATCCTTAGAATTCTTCCCTACCTTATTCCTGTGCTGAGATACAGGCTGCTCCAACCTGCTGCAAAATGCTTGATTTCGAGAGTGAGCGAAACTAATGAAAACATTGTTGGGGTAAAACCTAAAGGGAAAGACCTAGCACCAAATCCAATTTGCCATCTGATCTAACTTCTGGAGGCAGTCAAAATGATCCTTAGAATTCTTCCCTACCTTATTCCTGTGCTGAGATACAGGCTGCTCCAACCTGCTGTAAAATGCTTGATTTCGAGAGTGAGCGAAACTAATGAAAACATTGTTGGGGTAAAACCTAAAGGGAAAGACCTAGCACCAAATCCAATTTGCCATCTGATCTAACTTCTGGAGGCAGTCAAAATGATCCTTAGAATTCTTCCCTACCTTATTCCTGTGCTGAGATACAGGCTGCTCCAACCTGCTGTAAAATGCTTGATTTCGAGAGTGAGCGAAACTAATGAAAACATTGTTGGGGTAAAACCTAAAGGGAAAGACCTAGCACCAAATCCAATTTGCCATCTGATCTAACTTCTGGAGGCAGTCAAAATGATCCTTAGAATTCTTCCCTACCTTATTCCTGTGCTGAGATACAGGCTGCTCCAACCTGCTGTAAAATGCTTGATTTCGAGAGTGAGCGAAACTAATGAAAACATTGTTGGGGTAAAACCTAAAGGGAAAGACCTAGCACCAAATCCAATTTGCCATCTGATCTAACTTCTGGAGGCAGTCAAAATGATCCTTAGAATTCTTCCCTACCTTATTCCTGTGCTGAGATACAGGCTGCTCCAACCTGCTGTAAAATGCTTGATTTCGAGAGTGAGCGAAACTAATGAAAACATTGTTGGGGTAAAACCTAAAGGGAAAGACCTAGCACCAAATCCAATTTGCCATCTGATCTAACTTCTGGAGGCAGTCAAAATGAGCCTTAGAATTCTTCCCTACCTTATTCCTGTGCTGAGATACAGGCTGCTCCAACCTGCTGTAAAATGCTTGATTTCGAGAGTGAGCGAAACTAATGAAAACATTGTTGGGGTAAAACCTAAAGGGAAAGACCTAGCACCAAATCCAATTTGCCATCTGATCTAACTTCTGGAGGCAGTCAAAATGATCCTTAGAATTCTTCCCTACCTTATTCCTGTGCTGAGATACAGGCTGCTCCAACCTGCTGTAAAATGCTTGATTTTCGAGAGTGAGCGAAACTAATGAAAACATTGTTGGGGTAAAACCTAAAGGGAAAGACCTAGCACCAAATCCAATTTGCCATCTGATCTAACTTCTGGAGGCAGTCAAAATGAGCCTTAGAATTCTTCCCTACCTTATTCCTGTGCTGAGATACAGGCTGCTCCAACCTGCTGTAAAATGCTTGATTTCGAGAGTGAGCGAAACTAATGAAAACATTGTTGGGGTAAAACCTAAAGGGAAAGACCTAGCACCAAATCCAATTTGCCATCTGATCTAACTTCTGGAGGCAGTCAAAATGATCCTTAGAATTCTTCCCTACCTTATTCCTGTGCTGAGATACAGGCTGCTCCAACCTGCTGTAAAATGCTTGATTTCGAGAGTGAGCGAAACTAATGAAAACATTGTTGGGGTAAAACCTAAAGGGAAAGACCTAGCACCAAATCCAATTTGCCATCTGATCTAACTTCTGGAGGCAGTCAAAATGATCCTTAGAATTCTTCCCTACCTTATTCCTGTGCTGAGATACAGGCTGCTCCAACCTGCTGTAAAATGCTTGATTTCGAGAGTGAGCGAAACTAATGAAAACATTGTTGGGGTAAAACCTAAAGGGGAAAGACCTAGCACCAAATCCAATTTGCCATCTGATCTAACTTCTGGAGGCAGTCAAAATGAGCCTTAGAATTCTTCCCTACCTTATTCCTGTGCTGAGATACAGGCTGCTCCAACCTGCTGTAAAATGCTTGATTTCGAGAGTGAGCGAAACTAATGAAAACATTGTTGGGGTAAAACCTAAAGGGAAAGACCTAGCACCAAATCCAATTTGCCATCTGATCTAACTTCTGGAGGCAGTCAAAAATGATCCTTAGAATTCTTCCCTACCTTATTCCTGTGCTGAGATACAGGCTGCTCCAACCTGCTGTAAAATGCTTGATTTCGAGAGTGAGCGAAACTAATGAAAACATTGTTGGGGTAAAACCTAAAGGGAAAGACCTAGCACCAAATCCAATTTGCCATCTGATCTAACTTCTGGAGGCAGTCAAAATGAGCCTTAGAATTCTTCCCTACCTTATTCCTGTGCTGAGATACAGGCTGCTCCAACCTGCTGTAAAATGCTTGATTTCGAGAGTGAGCGAAACTAATGAAAACATTGTTGGGGTAAAACCTAAAGGGAAAGACCTAGCACCAAATCCAATTTGCCATCTGATCTAACTTCTGGAGGCAGTCAAAATGATCCTTAGAATTCTTCCCTACCTTATTCCTGTGCTGAGATACAGGCTGCTCCAACCTGCTGTAAAATGCTTGATTTCGAGAGTGAGCGAAACTAATGAAAACATTGTTGGGGTAAAACCTAAAGGGAAAGACCTAGCACCAAATCCAATTTGCCATCTGATCTAACTTCTGGAGGCAGTCAAAATGATCCTTTGAATTCTTCCCTACCTTATTCCTGTGCTGAGATACAGGCTGCTCCAACCTGCTGTAAAATGCTTGATTTCGAGAGTGAGCGAAACTAATGAAAACATTGTTGGGGTAAAACCTAAAGGGAAAGACCTAGCACCAAATCCAATTTGCCATCTGATCTAACTTCTGGAGGCAGTCAAAATGAGCCTTAGAATTCTTCCCTACCTTATTCCTGTGCTGAGATACAGGCTGCTCCAACCTGCTGTAAAATGCTTGATTTCGAGAGTGAGCGAAACTAATGAAAACATTGTTGGGGTAAAACCTAAAGGGAAAGACCTAGCACCAAATCCAATTTGCCATCTGATCTAACTTCTGGAGGCAGTCAAAATGATCCTTAGAATTCTTCCCTACCTTATTCCTGTGCTGAGATACAGGCTGCTCCAACCTGCTGTAAAATGCTTGATTTCGAGAGTGAGCGAAACTAATGAAAACATTGTTGGGGTAAAACCTAAAGGGAAAGACCTAGCACCAAATCCAATTTGCCATCTGATCTAACTTCTGGAGGCAGTCAAAATGAGCCTTAGAATTCTTCCCTACCTTATTCCTGTGCTGAGATACAGGCTGCTCCAACCTGCTGTAAAATGCTTGATTTCGAGAGTGAGCGAAACTAATGAAAACATTGTTGGGGTAAAACCTAAAGGGAAAGACCTAGCACCAAATCCAATTTGCCATCTGATCTAACTTCTGGAGGCAGTCAAAATGAGCCTTAGAATTCTTCCCTACCTTATTCCTGTGCTGAGATACAGGCTGCTCCAACCTGCTGTAAAATGCTTGATTTCGAGAGTGAGCGAAACTAATGAAAACATTGTTGGGGTAAAACCTAAAGGGAAAGACCTAGCACCAAATCCAATTTGCCATCTGATCTAACTTCTGGAGGCAGTCAAAATGATCCTTAGAATTCTTCCCTACCTTATTCCTGTGCTGAGATACAGGCTGCTCCAACCTGCTGTAAAATGCTTGATTTCGAGAGTGAGCGAAACTAATGAAAACATTGTTGGGGTAAAACCTAAAGGGAAAGACCTAGCACCAAATCCAATTTGCCATCTGATCTAACTTCTGGAGGCAGTCAAAATGAGCCTTAGAATTCTCCCCTACCTTATTCCTGTGCTGAGATACAGGCTGCTCCAACCTGCTGTAAAATGCTTGATTTCGAGAGTGAGCGAAACTAATGAAAACATTGTTGGGGTAAAACCTAAAGGGAAAGACCTAGCACCAAATCCAATTTGCCATCTGATCTAACTTCTGGAGGCAGTCAAAATGAGCCTTAGAATTCTTCCCTACCTTATTCCTGTGCTGAGATACAGGCTGCTCCAACCTGCTGTAAAATGCTTGATTTCGAGAGTGAGCGAAACTAATGAAAACATTGTTGGGGTAAAACCTAAAGGGAAAGACCTAGCACCAAATCCAATTTGCCATCTGATCTAACTTCTGGAGGCAGTCAAAATGATCCTTAGAATTCTTCCCTACCTTATTCCTGTGCTGAGATACAGGCTGCTCCAACCTGCTGTAAAATGCTTGATTTCGAGAGTGAGCGAAACTAATGAAAACATTGTTGGGGTAAAACCTAAAGGGAAAGACCTAGCACCAAATCCAATTTGCCATCTGATCTAACTTCTGGAGGCAGTCAAAATGAGCCTTAGAATTCTTCCCTACCTTATTCCTGTGCTGAGATACAGGCTGCTCCAACCTGCTGTAAAATGCTTGATTTCGAGAGTGAGCGAAACTAATGAAAACATTGTTGGGGTAAAACCTAAAGGGAAAGACCTAGCACCAAATCCAATTTGCCATCTGATCTAACTTCTGGAGGCAGTCAAAATGAGCCTTAGAATTCTTCCCTACCTTATTCCTGTGCTGAGATACAGGCTGCTCCAACCTGCTGTAAAATGCTTGATTTCGAGAGTGAGCGAAACTAATGAAAACATTGTTGGGGTAAAACCTAAAGGGAAAGACCTAGCACCAAATCCAATTTGCCATCTGATCTAACTTCTGGAGGCAGTCAAAATGAGCCTTAGAATTCTTCTCTACCTTATTCCTGTGCTGAGATACAGGCTGCTCCAACCTGCTGTAAAATGCTTGATTTCGAGAGTGAGCGAAACTAATGAAAACATTGTTGGGGTAAAACCTAAAGGGAAAGACCTAGCACCAAATCCAATTTGCCATCTGATCTAACTTCTGGAGGCAGTCAAAATGAGCCTTAGAATTCTTCCCTACCTTATTCCTGTGCTGAGATACAGGCTGCTCCAACCTGCTGTAAAATGCTTGATTTCGAGAGTGAGCGAAACTAATGAAAACATTGTTGGGGTAAAACCTAAAGGGAAAGACCTAGCACCAAATCCAATTTGCCATCTGATCTAACTTCTGGAGGCAGTCAAAATGATCCTTAGAATTCTTCCCTACCTTATTTCTGTGCTGAGATACAGGCTGCTCCAACCTGCTGTAAAATGCTTGATTTCGAGAGTGAGTGAAACTAATGAAAACATTGTTGGGGTAAAACCTAAAGGGAAAGACCTAGCACCAAATTCCATTGGCCATCTGATCTAACTTCTGGAGGCAGTCAAAATGATCCTTAGAATTCTTCCCTACCTTATTCCTGTGCTGAGATACAGGCTGCTCCAACCTGCTGTAAAATGCTTGATTTCGAGAGTGAGCGAAACTAATGAAAACATTGTTGGGGTAAAACCTAAAGGGAAAGACCTAGCACCAAATCCAATTTGCCATCTGATCTAACTTCTGGAGGCAGTCAAAATGAGCCTTAGAATTCTTCCCTACCTTATTCCTGTGCTGAGATACAGGCTGCTCCAACCTGCTGTAAAATGCTTGATTTCGAGAGTGAGCGAAACTAATGAAAACATTGTTGGGGTAAAACCTAAAGGGAAAGACCTAGCACCAAATCCAATTTGCCATCTGATCTAACTTCTGGAGGCAGTCAAAATGAGCCTTAGAATTCTTCCCTACCTTATTCCTGTGCTGAGATACAGGCTGCTCCAACCTGCTGTAAAATGCTTGATTTCGAGAGTGAGCGAAACTAATGAAAACATTGTTGGGGTAAAACCTAAAGGGAAAGACCTAGCACCAAATTCCATTGGCCATCTGATCTAACTTCTGGAGGCAGTCAAAATGAGCCTTAGAATTCTTCCCTACCTTATTCCTGTGCTGAGATACAGGCTGCTCCAACCTGCTGTAAAATGCTTGATTTCGAGAGTGAGCGAAACTAATGAAAACATTGTTGGGGTAAAACCTAAAGGGAAAGACCTAGCACCAAATCCAATTTGCCATCTGATCTAACTTCTGGAGGCAGTCAAAATGAGCCTTAGAATTCTTCCCTACCTTATTCCTGTGCTGAGATACAGGCTGCTCCAACCTGCTGTAAAATGCTTGATTTCGAGAGTGAGCGAAACTAATGAAAACATTGTTGGGGTAAAACCTAAAGGGAAAGACCTAGCACCAGATCCAATTTGCCATCTGATCTAACTTCTGGAGGCAGTCAAAATGAGCATTTGAATTCTTCCCTACCTTATTCCTGTGCTGAGATACAGGCTGCTCCAACCTGCTGTAAAATGCTTGATTTCGAGAGTGAGCGAAACTAATGAAAACATTGTTGGGGTAAAACCTAAAGGGAAAGACCTAGCACCAAATCCAATTTGCCATCTGATCTAACTTCTGGAGGCAGTCAAAATGAGCCTTAGAATTCTTCCCTACCTTATTCCTGTGCTGAGATACAGGCTGCTCCAACCTGCTGTAAAATGCTTGATTTCGAGAGTGAGCGAAACTAATGAAAACATTGTTGGGGTAAAAACCTAAAGGGAAAGACCTAGCACCAAATCCAATTTGCCATCTGATCTAACTTCTGGAGGCAGTCAAAATGATCCTTAGAATTCTTCCCTACCTTATTCCTGTGCTGAGATACAGGCTGCTCCAACCTGCTGTAAAATGCTTGATTTCGAGAGTGAGCGAAACTAATGAAAACATTGTTGGGGTAAAACCTAAAGGGAAAGACCTAGCACCAAATCCAATTTGCCATCTGATCTAACTTCTGGAGGCAGTCAAAATGAGCCTTAGAATTCTTCCCTACCTTATTCCTGTGCTGAGATACAGGCTGCTCCAACCTGCTGTAAAATGCTTGATTTCGAGAGTGAGCGAAACTAATGAAAACATTGTTGGGGTAAAACCTAAAGGGAAAGACCTAGCACCAAATCCAATTTGCCATCTGATCTAACTTCTGGAGGCAGTCAAAATGAGCTTTAGAATTCTTCCCTACCTTATTCCTGTGCTGAGATACAGGCTGCTCCAACCTGCTGTAAAATGCTTGATTTCGAGAGTGAGCGAAACTAATGAAAACATTGTTGGGGTAAAACCTAAAGGGAAAGACCTAGCACCAAATCCAATTTGCCATCTGATCTAACTTCTGGAGGCAGTCAAAATGAGCCTTAGAATTCTTCCCTACCTTATTCCTGTGCTGAGATACAGGCTGCTCCAACCTGCTGTAAAATGCTTGATTTCGAGAGTGAGCGAAACTAATGAAAACATTGTTGGGGTAAAACCTAAAGGGAAAGACCTAGCACCAAATCCAATTTGCCATCTGATCTAACTTCTGGAGGCAGTCAAAATGATCCTTAGAATTCTTCCCTACCTTATTCCTGTGCTGAGATACAGGCTGCTCCAACCTGCTGTAAAATGCTTGATTTCGAGAGTGAGCGAAACTAATGAAAACATTGTTGGGGTAAAACCTAAAGGGAAAGACCTAGCACCAAATCCAATTTGCCATCTGATCTAACTTCTGGAGGCAGTCAAAATGATCCTTAGAATTCTTCCCTACCTTATTCCTGTGCTGAGATACAGGCTGCTCCAACCTGCTGTAAAATGCTTGATTTCGAGAGTGAGCGAAACTAATGAAAACATTGTTGGGGTAAAACCTAAAGGGAAAGACCTAGCACCAAATCCAATTTGCCATCTGATCTAACTTCTGGAGGCAGTCAAAATGAGCCTTAGAATTCTTCCCTACCTTATTCCTGTGCTGAGATACAGGCTGCTCCAACCTGCTGTAAAATGCTTGATTTCGAGAGTGAGCGAAACTAATGAAAACATTGTTGGGGTAAAACCTAAAGGGAAAGACCTAGCACCAAATCCAATTTGCCATCTGATCTAACTTCTGGAGGCAGTCAAAATGAGCCTTAGAATTCTTCCCTACCTTATTCCTGTGCTGAGATACAGGCTGCTCCAACCTGCTGTAAAATGCTTGATTTCGAGAGTGAGCGAAACTAATGAAAACATTGTTGGGGTAAAACCTAAAGGGAAAGACCTAGCACCAAATCCAATTTGCCATCTGATCTAACTTCTGGAGGCAGTCAAAATGAGCCTTAGAATTCTTCCCTACCTTATTCCTGTGCTGAGATACAGGCTGCTCCAACCTGCTGTAAAATGCTTGATTTCGAGAGTGAGCGAAACTAATGAAAACATTGTTGGGGTAAAACCTAAAGGGAAAGACCTAGCACCAAATCCAATTTGCCATCTGATCTAACTTCTGGAGGCAGTCAAAATGATCCTTAGAATTCTTCCCTACCTTATTCCTGTGCTGAGATACAGGCTGCTCCAACCTGCTGTAAAATGCTTGATTTCGAGAGTGAGCGAAACTAATGAAAACATTGTTGGGGTAAAACCTAAAGGGAAAGACCTAGCACCAAATCCAATTTGCCATCTGATCTAACTTCTGGAGGCAGTCAAAATGATCCTTAGAATTCTTCCCTACCTTATTCCTGTGCTGAGATACAGGCTGCTCCAACCTGCTGTAAAATGCTTGATTTCGAGAGTGAGCGAAACTAATGAAAACATTGTTGGGGTAAAACCTAAAGGGAAAGACCTAGCACCAAATCCAATTTGCCATCTGATCTAACTTCTGGAGGCAGTCAAAATGAGCCTTAGAATTCTTCCCTACCTTATTCCTGTGCTGAGATACAGGCTGCTCCAACCTGCTGTAAAATGCTTGATTTCGAGAGTGAGCGAAACTAATGAAAACATTGTTGGGGTAAAACCTAAAGGGAAAGACCTAGCACCAAATCCAATTTGCCATCTGATCTAACTTCTGGAGGCAGTCAAAATGATCCTTAGAATTCTTCCCTACCTTATTCCTGTGCTGAGATACAGGCTGCTCCAACCTGCTGTAAAATGCTTGATTTCGAGAGTGAGCGAAACTAATGAAAACATTGTTGGGGTAAAACCTAAAGGGAAAGACCTAGCACCAAATCCAATTTGCCATCTGATCTAACTTCTGGAGGCAGTCAAAATGATCCTTAGAATTCTTCCCTACCTTATTCCTGTGCTGAGATACAGGCTGCTCCAACCTGCTGTAAAATGCTTGATTTCGAGAGTGAGCGAAACTAATGAAAACATTGTTGGGGTAAAACCTAAAGGGAAAGACCTAGCACCAAATCCAATTTGCCATCTGATCTAACTTCTGGAGGCAGTCAAAATGATCCTTAGAATTCTTCCCTACCTTATTCCTGTGCTGAGATACAGGCTGCTCCAACCTGCTGTAAAATGCTTGATTTCGAGAGTGAGCGAAACTAATGAAAACATTGTTGGGGTAAAACCTAAAGGGAAAGACCTAGCACCAAATCCAATTTGCCATCTGATCTAACTTCTGGAGGCAGTCAAAATGAGCCTTAGAATTCTTCCCTACCTTATTCCTGTGCTGAGATACAGGCTGCTCCAACCTGCTGTAAAATGCTTGATTTCGAGAGTGAGCGAAACTAATGAAAACATTGTTGGGGTAAAACCTAAAGGGAAAGACCTAGCACCAAATCCAATTTGCCATCTGATCTAACTTCTGGAGGCAGTCAAAATGAGCCTTAGAATTCTTCCCTACCTTATTCCTGTGCTGAGATACAGGCTGCTCCAACCTGCTGTAAAATGCTTGATTTCGAGAGTGAGCGAAACTAATGAAAACATTGTTGGGGTAAAACCTAAAGGGAAAGACCTAGCACCAAATCCAATTTGCCATCTGATCTAACTTCTGGAGGCAGTCAAAATGATCCTTAGAATTCTTCCCTACCTTATTCCTGTGCTGAGATACAGGCTGCTCCAACCTGCTGTAAAATGCTTGATTTCGAGAGTGAGCGAAACTAATGAAAACATTGTTGGGGTAAAACCTAAAGGGAAAGACCTAGCACCAAATCCAATTTGCCATCTGATCTAACTTCTGGAGGCAGTCAAAATGATCCTTAGAATTCTTCCCTACCTTATTCCTGTGCTGAGATACAGGCTGCTCCAACCTGCTGTAAAATGCTTGATTTCGAGAGTGAGCGAAACTAATGAAAACATTGTTGGGGTAAAACCTAAAGGGAAAGACCTAGCACCAAATCCAATTTGCCATCTGATCTAACTTCTGGAGGCAGTCAAAATGATCCTTAGAATTCTTCCCTACCTTATTCCTGTGCTGAGATACAGGCTGCTCCAACCTGCTGTAAAATGCTTGATTTCGAGAGTGAGCGAAACTAATGAAAACATTGTTGGGGTAAAACCTAAAGGGAAAGACCTAGCACCAAATCCAATTTGCCATCTGATCTAACTTCTGGAGGCAGTCAAAATGAGCATTTGAATTCTTCCCTACCTTATTCCTGTGCTGAGATACAGGCTGCTCCAACCTGCTGTAAAATGCTTGATTTCGAGAGTGAGCGAAACTAATGAAAACATTGTTGGGGTAAAACCTAAAGGGAAAGACCTAGCACCAAATCCAATTTGCCATCTGATCTAACTTCTGGAGGCAGTCAAAATGAGCCTTAGAATTCTTCCCTACCTTATTCCTGTGCTGAGATACAGGCTGCTCCAACCTGCTGTAAAATGCTTGATTTCGAGAGTGAGCGAAACTAATGAAAACATTGTTGGGGTAAAACCTAAAGGGAAAGACCTAGCACCAAATCCAATTTGCCATCTGATCTAACTTCTGGAGGCAGTCAAAATGATCCTTAGAATTCTTCCCTACCTTATTCCTGTGCTGAGATACAGGCTGCTCCAACCTGCTGTAAAATGCTTGATTTCGAGAGTGAGCGAAACTAATGAAAACATTGTTGGGGTAAAACCTAAAGGGAAAGACCTAGCACCAAATCCAATTTGCCATCTGATCTAACTTCTGGAGGCAGTCAAAATGATCCTTTGAATTCTTCCCTACCTTATTCCTGTGCTGAGATACAGGCTGCTCCAACCTGCTGTAAAATGCTTGATTTCGAGAGTGAGCGAAACTAATGAAAACATTGTTGGGGTAAAACCTAAAGGGAAAGACCTAGCACCAAATCCAATTTGCCATCTGATCTAACTTCTGGAGGCAGTCAAAATGATCCTTTGAATTCTTCCCTACCTTATTCCTGTGCTGAGATACAGGCTGCTCCAACCTGCTGTAAAATGCTTGATTTCGAGAGTGAGCGAAACTAATGAAAACATTGTTGGGGTAAAACCTAAAGGGAAAGACCTAGCACCAAATCCAATTTGCCATCTGATCTAACTTCTGGAGGCAGTCAAAATGAGCCTTAGAATTCTTCCCTACCTTATTCCTGTGCTGAGATACAGGCTGCTCCAACCTGCTGTAAAATGCTTGATTTCGAGAGTGAGCGAAACTAATGAAAACATTGTTGGGGTAAAACCTAAAGGGAAAGACCTAGCACCAAATCCAATTTGCCATCTGATCTAACTTCTGGAGGCAGTCAAAATGATCCTTAGAATTCTTCCCTACCTTATTCCTGTGCTGAGATACAGGCTGCTCCAACCTGCTGTAAAATGCTTGATTTCGAGAGTGAGCGAAACTAATGAAAACATTGTTGGGGTAAAACCTAAAGGGAAAGACCTAGCACCAAATCCAATTTGCCATCTGATCTAACTTCTGGAGGCAGTCAAAATGAGCCTTAGAATTCTTCCCTACCTTATTCCTGTGCTGAGATACAGGCTGCTCCAACCTGCTGTAAAATGCTTGATTTCGAGAGTGAGCGAAACTAATGAAAACATTGTTGGGGTAAAACCTAAAGGGAAAGGCCTAGCACCAAATTGCATTGGCCATCTGATCTAACTTCTGGAGGCAGTCAAAATGATCCTTTGAATTCTTCCCTACCTTATTCCTGTGCTGAGATACAGGCTGCTCCAACCTGCTGTAAAATGCTTGATTTCGAGAGTGAGCGAAACTAATGAAAACATGGTTGGGGCAAAACCTAAAGGGAAAGGTCTAGCACCAAATTCCATTGGCCATCAGATCTAACTTCTGGAGGCAGTCAAAATGATCCTTAGAATTCTTCCCTACCTTATTCCTGTGCTGAGATACAGGCTGCTCCAACCTGCTGTAAAATGCTTGATTTCGAGAGTGAGCGAAACTAATGAAAACATTGTTGGGGTAAAACCTAAAGGGAAAGGCCTAGCACCAAATTTCATTGGCCATCTGATCTAACTTCTGGAGGCAGTCAAAATGAGTATTTGAATTCTTCCCTACCTTATTCCTGTGCTGAGATACAGGCTGCTCCAACCTGCTGTAAAATGCTTGATTTCGAGAGTGAGCGAAACTAATGAAAACATTGTTGGGGTAAAACCTAAAGGGAAAGGCCTAGCACCAAATTGCATTGGCCATCTGATCTAACTTCTGGAGGCAGTCAAAATGATCCTTAGAATTCTTCCCTACCTTATTCCTGTGCTGAGATACAGGCTGCTCCAACCTGCTGTAAAATGCTTGATTTCGAGAGTGAGCGAAACTAATGAAAACATTGTTGGGGTAAAACCTAAAGGGAAAGACCTAGCACCAAATCCAATTTGCCATCTGATCTAACTTCTGGAGGCAGTCAAAATGAGCCTTAGAATTCTTCCCTACCTTATTCCTGTGCTGAGATACAGGCTGCTCCAACCTGCTGTAAAATGCTTGATTTCGAGAGTGAGCGAAACTAATGAAAACATTGTTGGGGTAAAACCTAAAGGGAAAGACCTAGCACCAAATCCAATTTGCCATCTGATCTAACTTCTGGAGGCAGTCAAAATGATCCTTAGAATTCTTCCCTACCTTATTCCTGTGCTGAGATACAGGCTGCTCCAACCTGCTGTAAAATGCTTGATTTCGAGAGTGAGCGAAACTAATGAAAACATTGTTGGGGTAAAACCTAAAGGGAAAGACCTAGCACCAAATCCAATTTGCCATCTGATCTAACTTCTGGAGGCAGTCAAAATGATCCTTTGAATTCTTCCCTACCTTATTCCTGTGCTGAGATACAGGCTGCTCCAACCTGCTGTAAAATGCTTGATTTCGAGAGTGAGCGAAACTAATGAAAACATTGTTGGGGTAAAACCTAAAGGGAAAGACCTAGCACCAAATCCAATTTGCCATCTGATCTAACTTCTGGAGGCAGTCAAAATGATCCTTTGAATTCTTCCCTACCTTATTCCTGTGCTGAGATACAGGCTGCTCCAACCTGCTGTAAAATGCTTGATTTCGAGAGTGAGCGAAACTAATGAAAACATTGTTGGGGTAAAACCTAAAGGGAAAGACCTAGCACCAAATCCAATTTGCCATCTGATCTAACTTCTGGAGGCAGTCAAAATGAGCCTTAGAATTCTTCCCTACCTTATTCCTGTGCTGAGATACAGGCTGCTCCAACCTGCTGTAAAATGCTTGATTTCGAGAGTGAGCGAAACTAATGAAAACATTGTTGGGGTAAAACCTAAAGGGAAAGACCTAGCACCAAATCCAATTTGCCATCTGATCTAACTTCTGGAGGCAGTCAAAATGATCCTTAGAATTCTTCCCTACCTTATTCCTGTGCTGAGATACAGGCTGCTCCAACCTGCTGTAAAATGCTTGATTTCGAGAGTGAGCGAAACTAATGAAAACATTGTTGGGGTAAAACCTAAAGGGAAAGACCTAGCACCAAATCCAATTTGCCATCTGATCTAACTTCTGGAGGCAGTCAAAATGAGCCTTAGAATTCTTCCCTACCTTATTCCTGTGCTGAGATACAGGCTGCTCCAACCTGCTGTAAAATGCTTGATTTCGAGAGTGAGCGAAACTAATGAAAACATTGTTGGGGTAAAACCTAAAGGGAAAGGCCTAGCACCAAATTGCATTGGCCATCTGATCTAACTTCTGGAGGCAGTCAAAATGATCCTTTGAATTCTTCCCTACCTTATTCCTGTGCTGAGATACAGGCTGCTCCAACCTGCTGTAAAATGCTTGATTTCGAGAGTGAGCGAAACTAATGAAAACATGGTTGGGGCAAAACCTAAAGGGAAAGGTCTAGCACCAAATTCCATTGGCCATCAGATCTAACTTCTGGAGGCAGTCAAAATGATCCTTAGAATTCTTCCCTACCTTATTCCTGTGCTGAGATACAGGCTGCTCCAACCTGCTGTAAAATGCTTGATTTCGAGAGTGAGCGAAACTAATGAAAACATTGTTGGGGTAAAACCTAAAGGGAAAGGCCTAGCACCAAATTTCATTGGCCATCTGATCTAACTTCTGGAGGCAGTCAAAATGAGTATTTGAATTCTTCCCTACCTTATTCCTGTGCTGAGATACAGGCTGCTCCAACCTGCTGTAAAATGCTTGATTTCGAGAGTGAGCGAAACTAATGAAAACATTGTTGGGGTAAAACCTAAAGGGAAAGGCCTAGCACCAAATTGCATTGGCCATCTGATCTAACTTCTGGAGGCAGTCAAAATGATCCTTAGAATTCTTCCCTACCTTATTCCTGTGCTGAGATACAGGCTGCTCCAACCTGCTGTAAAATGCTTGATTTCGAGAGTGAGCGAAACTAATGAAAACATTGTTGGGGTAAAACCTAAAGGGAAAGACCTAGCACCAAATCCAATTTGCCATCTGATCTAACTTCTGGAGGCAGTCAAAATGATCCTTAGAATTCTTCCCTACCTTATTCCTGTGCTGAGATACAGGCTGCTCCAACCTGCTGTAAAATGCTTGATTTCGAGAGTGAGCGAAACTAATGAAAACATTGTTGGGGTAAAACCTAAAGGGAAAGACCTAGCACCAAATCCAATTTGCCATCTGATCTAACTTCTGGAGGCAGTCAAAATGAGCCTTAGAATTCTTCCCTACCTTATTCCTGTGCTGAGATACAGGCTGCTCCAACCTGCTGTAAAATGCTTGATTTCGAGAGTGAGCGAAACTAATGAAAACATTGTTGGGGTAAAACCTAAAGGGAAAGACCTAGCACCAAATCCAATTTGCCATCTGATCTAACTTCTGGAGGCAGTCAAAATGAGCCTTAGAATTCTTCCCTACCTTATTCCTGTGCTGAGATACAGGCTGCTCCAACCTGCTGTAAAATGCTTGATTTCGAGAGTGAGCGAAACTAATGAAAACATTGTTGGGGTAAAACCTAAAGGGAAAGACCTAGCACCAAATCCAATTTGCCATCTGATCTAACTTCTGGAGGCAGTCAAAATGATCCTTAGAATTCTTCCCTACCTTATTCCTGTGCTGAGATACAGGCTGCTCCAACCTGCTGTAAAATGCTTGATTTCGAGAGTGAGCGAAACTAATGAAAACATTGTTGGGGTAAAACCTAAAGGGAAAGACCTAGCACCAAATCCAATTTGCCATCTGATCTAACTTCTGGAGGCAGTCAAAATGATCCTTAGAATTCTTCCCTACCTTATTCCTGTGCTGAGATACAGGCTGCTCCAACCTGCTGTAAAATGCTTGATTTCGAGAGTGAGCGAAACTAATGAAAACATTGTTGGGGTAAAACCTAAAGGGAAAGACCTAGCACCAAATCCAATTTGCCATCTGATCTAACTTCTGGAGGCAGTCAAAATGAGCATTTGAATTCTTCCCTACCTTATTCCTGTGCTGAGATACAGGCTGCTCCAACCTGCTGTAAAATGCTTGATTTCGAGAGTGAGCGAAACTAATGAAAACATTGTTGGGGTAAAACCTAAAGGGAAAGACCTAGCACCAAATCCAATTTGCCATCTGATCTAACTTCTGGAGGCAGTCAAAATGATCCTTAGAATTCTTCCCTACCTTATTCCTGTGCTGAGATACAGGCTGCTCCAACCTGCTGTAAAATGCTTGATTTCGAGAGTGAGCGAAACTAATGAAAACATTGTTGGGGTAAAACCTAAAGGGAAAGACCTAGCACCAAATCCAATTTGCCATCTGATCTAACTTCTGGAGGCAGTCAAAATGATCCTTTGAATTCTTCCCTACCTTATTCCTGTGCTGAGATACAGTCTGCTCCAACCTGCTGTAAAATGCTTGATTTCGAGAGTGAGCGAAACTAATGAAAACATTGTTGGGGTAAAACCTAAAGGGAAAGACCTAGCACCAAATCCAATTTGCCATCTGATCTAACTTCTGGAGGCAGTCAAAATGAGCCTTAGAATTCTTCCCTACCTTATTCCTGTGCTGAGATACAGGCTGCTCCAACCTGCTGTAAAATGCTTGATTTCGAGAGTGAGCGAAACTAATGAAAACATTGTTGGGGTAAAACCTAAAGGGAAAGACCTAGCACCAAATCCAATTTGCCATCTGATCTAACTTCTGGAGGCAGTCAAAATGAGCCTTAGAATTCTTCCCTACCTTATTCCTGTGCTGAGATACAGGCTGCTCCAACCTGCTGTAAAATGCTTGATTTCGAGAGTGAGCGAAACTAATGAAAACATTGTTGGGGTAAAACCTAAAGGGAAAGACCTAGCACCAAATCCAATTTGCCATCTGATCTAACTTCTGGAGGCAGTCAAAATGAGCCTTAGAATTCTTCCCTACCTTATTCCTGTGCTGAGATACAGGCTGCTCCAACCTGCTGTAAAATGCTTGATTTCGAGAGTGAGCGAAACTAATGAAAACATTGTTGGGGTAAAACCTAAAGGGAAAGGCCTAGCACCAAATTGCATTGGCCATCTGATCTAACTTCTGGAGGCAGTCAAAATGATCCTTAGAATTCTTCCCTACCTTATTCCTGTGCTGAGATACAGGCTGCTCCAACCTGCTGTAAAATGCTTGATTTCGAGAGTGAGCGAAACTAATGAAAACATGGTTGGGGTAAAACCTAAAGGGAAAGGTCTAGCACCAAATTCCATTGGCCATCAGATCTAACTTCTGGAGGCAGTCAAAATGATCCTTAGAATTCTTCCCTACCTTATTCCTGTGCTGAGATACAGGCTGCTCCAACCTGCTGTAAAATGCTTGATTTCGAGAGTGAGCGAAACTAATGAAAACATTGTTGGGGTAAAACCTAAAGGGAAAGGCCTAGCACCAAATTTCATTGGCCATCTGATCTAACTTCTGGAGGCAGTCAAAATGAGTATTTGAATTCTTCCCTACCTTATTCCTGTGCTGAGATACAGGCTGCTCCAACCTGCTGTAAAATGCTTGATTTCGAGAGTGAGCGAAACTAATGAAAACATTGTTGGGGTAAAACCTAAAGGGAAAGGCCTAGCACCAAATTGCATTGGCCATCTGATCTAACTTCTGGAGGCAGTCAAAATGATCCTTAGAATTCTTCCCTACCTTATTCCTGTGCTGAGATACAGGCTGCTCCAACCCGCTGTAAAATGCTTGATTTCGAGAGTGAGCGAAACTAATGAAAACATTGTTGGGGTAAAACCTAAAGGGAAAGACCTAGCACCAAATCCAATTTGCCATCTGATCTAACTTCTGGAGGCAGTCAAAATGAGTATTTGAATTCTTCCCTACCTTATTCCTGTGCTGAGATACAGGCTGCTCCAACCTGCTGTAAAATGCTTGATTTCGAGAGTGAGCGAAACTAATGAAAACATTGTTGGGGTAAAACCTAAAGGGAAAGACCTAGCACCAAATCCAATTTGCCATCTGATCTAACTTCTGGAGGCAGTCAAAATGAGCCTTAGAATTCTTCCCTACCTTATTCCTGTGCTGAGATACAGGCTGCTCCAACCTGCTCTAAAATGCTTGATTTCGAGAGTGAGCGAAACTAATGAAAACATTGTTGGGGTAAAACCTAAAGGGAAAGGCCTAGCACCAAATTGCATTGGCCATCTGATCTAACTTCTGGAGGCAGTCAAAATGATCCTTTGAATTCTTCCCTACCTTATTCCTGTGCTGAGATACAGGCTGCTCCAACCTGCTGTAAAATGCTTGATTTCGAGAGTGAGCGAAACTAATGAAAACATGGTTGGGGTAAAACCTAAAGGGAAAGGTCTAGCACCAAATTCCATTGGCCATCAGATCTAACTTCTGGAGGCAGTCAAAATGATCCTTAGAATTCTTCCCTACCTTATTCCTGTGCTGAGATACAGGCTGCTCCAACCTGCTGTAAAATGCTTGATTTCGAGAGTGAGCGAAACTAATGAAAACATTGTTGGGGTAAAACCTAAAGGGAAAGGCCTAGCACCAAATTTCATTGGCCATCTGATCTAACTTCTGGAGGCAGTCAAAATGAGTATTTGAATTCTTCCCTACCTTATTCCTGTGCTGAGATACAGGCTGCTCCAACCTGCTGTAAAATGCTTGATTTCGAGAGTGAGCGAAACTAATGAAAACATTGTTGGGGTAAAACCTAAAGGGAAAGGCCTAGCACCAAATTGCATTGGCCATCTGATCTAACTTCTGGAGGCAGTCAAAATGATCCTTAGAATTCTTCCCTACCTTATTCCTGTGCTGAGATACAGGCTGCTCCAACCTGCTGTAAAATGCTTGATTTCGAGAGTGAGCGAAACTAATGAAAACATTGTTGGGGTAAAACCTAAAGGGAAAGACCTAGCACCAAATCCAATTTGCCATCTGATCTAACTTCTGGAGGCAGTCAAAATGAGCCTTAGAATTCTTCCCTACCTTATTCCTGTGCTGAGATACAGGCTGCTCCAACCTGCTGTAAAATGCTTGATATCGAGAGTGAGCGAAACTAATGAAAACATTGTTGGGGTAAAACCTAAAGGGAAAGACCTAGCACCAAATCCAATTTGCCATCTGATCTAACTTCTGGAGGCAGTCAAAATGAGCCTTAGAATTCTTCCCTACCTTATTCCTGTGCTGAGATACAGGCTGCTCCAACCTGCTGTAAAATGCTTGATTTCGAGAGTGAGCGAAACTAATGAAAACATTGTTGGGGTAAAACCTAAAGGGAAAGACCTAGCACCAAATCCAATTTGCCATCTGATCTAACTTCTGGAGGCAGTCAAAATGATCCTTAGAATTCTTCCCTACCTTATTCCTGTGCTGAGATACAGGCTGCTCCAACCTGCTGTAAAATGCTTGATTTCGAGAGTGAGCGAAACTAATGAAAACATTGTTGGGGTAAAACCTAAAGGGAAAGACCTAGCACCAAATCCAATTTGCCATCTGATCTAACTTCTGGAGGCAGTCAAAATGATCCTTAGAATTCTTCCCTACCTTATTCCTGTGCTGAGATACAGGCTGCTCCAACCTGCTGTAAAATGCTTGATTTCGAGAGTGAGCGAAACTAATGAAAACATTGTTGGGGTAAAACCTAAAGGGAAAGACCTAGCACCAAATCCAATTTGCCATCTGATCTAACTTCTGGAGGCAGTCAAAATGATCCTTAGAATTCTTCCCTACCTTATTCCTGTGCTGAGATACAGGCTGCTCCAACCTGCTGTAAAATGCTTGATTTCGAGAGTGAGCGAAACTAATGAAAACATTGTTGGGGTAAAACCTAAAGGGAAAGACCTAGCACCAAATCCAATTTGCCATCTGATCTAACTTCTGGAGGCAGTCAAAATGAGCCTTAGAATTCTTCCCTACCTTATTCCTGTGCTGAGATACAGGCTGCTCCAACCTGCTGTAAAATGCTTGATTTCGAGAGTGAGCGAAACTAATGAAAACATTGTTGGGGTAAAACCTAAAGGGAAAGACCTAGCACCAAATCCAATTTGCCATCTGATCTAACTTCTGGAGGCAGTCAAAATGATCCTTAGAATTCTTCCCTACCTTATTCCTGTGCTGAGATACAGGCTGCTCCAACCTGCTGTAAAATGCTTGATTTCGAGAGTGAGCGAAACTAATGAAAACATTGTTGGGGTAAAACCTAAAGGGAAAGACCTAGCACCAAATCCAATTTGCCATCTGATCTAACTTCTGGAGGCAGTCAAAATGATCCTTAGAATTCTTCCCTACCTTATTCCTGTGCTGAGATACAGGCTGCTCCAACCTGCTGTAAAATGCTTGATTTCGAGAGTGAGCGAAACTAATGAAAACATTGTTGGGGTAAAACCTAAAGGGAAAGACCTAGCACCAAATCCAATTTGCCATCTGATCTAACTTCTGGAGGCAGTCAAAATGATCCTTTGAATTCTTCCCTACCTTATTCCTGTGCTGAGATACAGGCTGCTCCAACCTGCTGTAAAATGCTTGATTTCGAGAGTGAGCGAAACTAATGAAAACATTGTTGGGGTAAAACCTAAAGGGAAAGACCTAGCACCAAATCCAATTTGCCATCTGATCTAACTTCTGGAGGCAGTCAAAATGATCCTTTGAATTCTTCCCTACCTTATTCCTGTGCTGAGATACAGGCTGCTCCAACCTGCTGTAAAATGCTTGATTTCGAGAGTGAGCGAAACTAATGAAAACATTGTTGGGGTAAAACCTAAAGGGAAAGACCTAGCACCAAATCCAATTTGCCATCTGATCTAACTTCTGGAGGCAGTCAAAATGAGCCTTAGAATTCTTCCCTACCTTATTCCTGTGCTGAGATACAGGCTGCTCCAACCTGCTGTAAAATGCTTGATTTCGAGAGTGAGCGAAACTAATGAAAACATTGTTGGGGTAAAACCTAAAGGGAAAGACCTAGCACCAAATCCAATTTGCCATCTGATCTAACTTCTGGAGGCAGTCAAAATGATCCTTAGAATTCTTCCCTACCTTATTCCTGTGCTGAGATACAGGCTGCTCCAACCTGCTGTAAAATGCTTGATTTCGAGAGTGAGCGAAACTAATGAAAACATTGTTGGGGTAAAACCTAAAGGGAAAGACCTAGCACCAAATCCAATTTGCCATCTGATCTAACTTCTGGAGGCAGTCAAAATGAGCCTTAGAATTCTTCCCTACCTTATTCCTGTGCTGAGATACAGGCTGCTCCAACCTGCTGTAAAATGCTTGATTTCGAGAGTGAGCGAAACTAATGAAAACATTGTTGGGGTAAAACCTAAAGGGAAAGGCCTAGCACCAAATTGCATTGGCCATCTGATCTAACTTCTGGAGGCAGTCAAAATGATCCTTTGAATTCTTCCCTACCTTATTCCTGTGCTGAGATACAGGCTGCTCCAACCTGCTGTAAAATGCTTGATTTCGAGAGTGAGCGAAACTAATGAAAACATGGTTGGGGTAAAACCTAAAGGGAAAGGTCTAGCACCAAATTCCATTGGCCATCAGATCTAACTTCTGGAGGCAGTCAAAATGATCCTTAGAATTCTTCCCTACCTTATTCCTGTGCTGAGATACAGGCTGCTCCAACCTGCTGTAAAATGCTTGATTTCGAGAGTGAGCGAAACTAATGAAAACATTGTTGGGGTAAAACCTAAAGGGAAAGACCTAGCACCAAATCCAATTTGCCATCTGATCTAACTTCTGGAGGCAGTCAAAATGATCCTTAGAATTCTTCCCTACCTTATTCCTGTGCTGAGATACAGGCTGCTCCAACCTGCTGTAAAATGCTTGATTTCGAGAGTGAGCGAAACTAATGAAAACATTGTTGGGGTAAAACCTAAAGGGAAAGACCTAGCACCAAATCCAATTTGCCATCTGATCTAACTTCTGGAGGCAGTCAAAATGATCCTTTGAATTCTTCCCTACCTTATTCCTGTGCTGAGATACAGGCTGCTCCAACCTGCTGTAAAATGCTTGATTTCGAGAGTGAGCGAAACTAATGAAAACATTGTTGGGGTAAAACCTAAAGGGAAAGACCTAGCACCAAATCCAATTTGCCATCTGATCTAACTTCTGGAGGCAGTCAAAATGATCCTTTGAATTCTTCCCTACCTTATTCCTGTGCTGAGATACAGGCTGCTCCAACCTGCTGTAAAATGCTTGATTTCGAGAGTGAGCGAAACTAATGAAAACATTGTTGGGGTAAAACCTAAAGGGAAAGACCTAGCACCAAATCCAATTTGCCATCTGATCTAACTTCTGGAGGCAGTCAAAATGAGCCTTAGAATTCTTCCCTACCTTATTCCTGTGCTGAGATACAGGCTGCTCCAACCTGCTGTAAAATGCTTGATTTCGAGAGTGAGCGAAACTAATGAAAACATTGTTGGGGTAAAACCTAAAGGGAAAGACCTAGCACCAAATCCAATTTGCCATCTGATCTAACTTCTGGAGGCAGTCAAAATGATCCTTTGAATTCTTCCCTACCTTATTCCTGTGCTGAGATACAGGCTGCTCCAACCTGCTGTAAAATGCTTGATTTCGAGAGTGAGCGAAACTAATGAAAACATTGTTGGGGTAAAACCTAAAGGGAAAGACCTAGCACCAAATCCAATTTGCCATCTGATCTAACTTCTGGAGGCAGTCAAAATGAGCCTTAGAATTCTTCCCTACCTTATTCCTGTGCTGAGATACAGGCTGCTCCAACCTGCTGTAAAATGCTTGATTTCGAGAGTGAGCGAAACTAATGAAAACATTGTTGGGGTAAAACCTAAAGGGAAAGGCCTAGCACCAAATTGCATTGGCCATCTGATCTAACTTCTGGAGGCAGTCAAAATGATCCTTTGAATTCTTCCCTACCTTATTCCTGTGCTGAGATACAGGCTGCTCCAACCTGCTGTAAAATGCTTGATTTCGAGAGTGAGCGAAACTAATGAAAACATGGTTGGGGTAAAACCTAAAGGGAAAGGTCTAGCACCAAATTCCATTGGCCATCAGATCTAACTTCTGGAGGCAGTCAAAATGATCCTTAGAATTCTTCCCTACCTTATTCCTGTGCTGAGATACAGGCTGCTCCAACCTGCTGTAAAATGCTTGATTTCGAGAGTGAGCGAAACTAATGAAAACATTGTTGGGGTAAAACCTAAAGGGAAAGGCCTAGCACCAAATTTCATTGGCCATCTGATCTAACTTCTGGAGGCAGTCAAAATGAGTATTTGAATTCTTCCCTACCTTATTCCTGTGCTGAGATACAGGCTGCTCCAACCTGCTGTAAAATGCTTGATTTCGAGAGTGAGCGAAACTAATGAAAACATTGTTGGGGTAAAACCTAAAGGGAAAGGCCTAGCACCAAATTGCATTGGCCATCTGATCTAACTTCTGGAGGCAGTCAAAATGATCCTTAGAATTCTTCCCTACCTTATTCCTGTGCTGAGATACAGGCTGCTCCAACCTGCTGTAAAATGCTTGATTTCGAGAGTGAGCGAAACTAATGAAAACATTGTTGGGGTAAAACCTAAAGGGAAAGACCTAGCACCAAATCCAATTTGCCATCTGATCTAACTTCTGGAGGCAGTCAAAATGATCCTTAGAATTCTTCCCTACCTTATTCCTGTGCTGAGATACAGGCTGCTCCAACCTGCTGTAAAATGCTTGATTTCGAGAGTGAGCGAAACTAATGAAAACATTGTTGGGGTAAAACCTAAAGGGAAAGACCTAGCACCAAATCCAATTTGCCATCTGATCTAACTTCTGGAGGCAGTCAAAATGATCCTTAGAATTCTTCCCTACCTTATTCCTGTGCTGAGATACAGGCTGCTCCAACCTGCTGTAAAATGCTTGATTTCGAGAGTGAGCGAAACTAATGAAAACATTGTTGGGGTAAAACCTAAAGGGAAAGGCCTAGCACCAAATTGCATTGGCCATCTGATCTAACTTCTGGAGGCAGTCAAAATGATCCTTAGAATTCTTCCCTACCTTATTCCTGTGCTGAGATACAGGCTGCTCCAACCTGCTGTAAAATGCTTGATTTCGAGAGTGAGCGAAACTAATGAAAACATTGTTGGGGTAAAACCTAAAGGGAAAGACCTAGCACCAAATTGCATTGGCCATCTGATCTAACTTCTGGAGGCAGTCAAAATGAGTATTTGAATTCTTCCCTACCTTATTCCTGTGCTGAGATACAGGCTGCTCCAACCTGCTGTAAAATGCTTGATTTCGAGAGTGAGCGAAACTAATGAAAACATTGTTGGGGTAAAACCTAAAGGGAAAGACCTAGCACCAAATCCAATTTGCCATCTGATCTAACTTCTGGAGGCAGTCAAAATGAGTATTTGAATTCTTCCCTACCTTATTCCTGTGCTGAGATACAGGCTGCTCCAACCTGCTGTAAAATGCTTGATTTCGAGAGTGAGCGAAACTAATGAAAACATTGTTGGGGTAAAACCTAAAGGGAAAGACCTAGCACCAAATTGCATTGGAAATCTGATCTAACTTCTGGAGGCAGTCAAAATGATCCTTAGAATTCTTCCCTACCTTATTCCTGTGCTGAGATACAGGCTGCTCCAACCTGCTGTAAAATGCTTGATTTCGAGAGTGAGCGAAACTAATGAAAACATTGTTGGGGTAAAACCTAAAGGGAAAGGCCTAGCACCAAATCCAATTTGCCATCTGATCTAACTTCTGGAGGCAGTCAAAATGAGTATTTGAATTCTTCCCTACCTTATTCCTGTGCTGAGATACAGGCTGCTCCAACCTGCTGTAAAATGCTTGATTTCGAGAGTGAGCGAAACTAATGAAAACATTGTTGGGGTAAAACCTAAAGGGAAAGGCCTAGCACCAAATTGCATTGGCCATCTGATCTAACTTCTGGAGGCAGTCAAAATGATCCTTAGAATTCTTCCCTACCTTATTCCTGTGCTGAGATACAGGCTGCTCCAACCTGCTGTAAAATGCTTGATTTCGAGTGTGAGCAAAACTAATGAAAACATTGTTGGGGTAAAACCTAAAGGGAAAGGCCTAGCACCAAATTGCATTGGCCGTCTGATCTAACTTCTGGAGGCAGTCAAAATGAGTATTTGAATTCTTCCCTACCTTATTCCTGTGCTGAGATACAGGCTGCTCCAACCTGCTGTAAAATGCTTGATTTCGAGAGTGAGCGAAACTAATGAAAACATTGTTGGGGTAAAACCTAAAGGGAAAGACCTAGCACCAAATCCAATTTGCCATCTGATCTAACTTCTGGAGGCAGTCAAAATGAGTATTTGAATTCTTCCCTACCTTATTCCTGTGCTGAGATACAGGCTGCTCCAACCTGCTGTAAAATGCTTGATTTCGAGAGTGAGCGAAACTAATGAAAACATTGTTGGGGTAAAACCTAAAGGGAAAGACCTAGCACCAAATTGCATTGGCCATCTGATCTAACTTCTGGAGGCAGTCAAAATGATCCTTAGAATTCTTCCCTACCTTATTCCTGTGCTGAGATACAGGCTGCTCCAACCTGCTGTAAAATGCTTGATTTCGAGAGTGAGCGAAACTAATGAAAACATTGTTGGGGTAAAACCTAAAGGGAAAGACCTAGCACCAAATTGCATTGGCCATCTGATCTAACTTCTGGAGGCAGTCAAAATGATCCTTAGAATTCTTCCCTACCTTATTCCTGTGCTGAGATACAGGCTGCTCCATCCTGCTGTAAAATGCTTGATTTCGAGAGTGAGCGAAACTAATGAAAACATTGTTGGGGTAAAACCTAAAGGGAAAGGCCTAGCACCAAATTCCATTGGCCATCTGATCTAACTTCTGGAGGCAGTCAAAATGATCCTTAGAATTCTTCCCTACCTTATTCCTGTGCTGAGATACAGGCTGCTCCAACCTGCTGTAAAATGCTTGATTTCGAGAGTGAGCGAAACTAATGAAAACATTGTTGGGGTAAAACCTAAAGGGAAAGACCTAGCACCAAATCCAATTTGCCATCTGATCTAACTTCTGGAGGCAGTCAAAATGAGCCTTAGAATTCTTCCCTACCTTATTCCTGTGCTGATATACAGGCTGCTCCAACCTGCTGTAAAATGCTTGATTTCGAGAGTGAGCGAAACTAATGAAAACATTGTTGGGGTAAAACCTAAAGGGAAAGACCTAGCACCAAATCCAATTTGCCATCTGATCTAACTTCTGGAGGCAGTCAAAATGAGCCTTAGAATTCTTCCCTACCTTATTCCTGTGCTGAGATACAGGCTGCTCCAACCTGCTGTAAAATGCTTGATTTCGAGAGTGAGCGAAACTAATGAAAACATTGTTGGGGTAAAACCTAAAGGGAAAGACCTAGCACCAAATCCAATTTGCCATCTGATCTAACTTCTGGAGGCAGTCAAAATGAGCATTTGAATTCTTCCCTACCTTATTCCTGTGCTGAGATACAGGCTGCTCCAACCTGCTGTAAAATGCTTGATTTCGAGAGTGAGCGAAACTAATGAAAACATTGTTGGGGTAAAACCTAAAGGGAAAGACCTAGCACCAAATCCAATTTGCCATCTGATCTAACTTCTGGAGGCAGTCAAAATGATCCTTAGAATTCTTCCCTACCTTATTCCTGTGCTGAGATACAGGCTGCTCCAACCTGCTGTAAAATGCTTGATTTCGAGAGTGAGCGAAACTAATGAAAACATTGTTGGGGTAAAACCTAAAGGGAAAGACCTAGCACCAAATCCAATTTGCCATCTGATCTAACTTCTGGAGGCAGTCAAAATGAGCCTTAGAATTCTTCCCTACCTTATTCCTGTGCTGAGATACAGGCTGCTCCAACCTGCTGTAAAATGCTTGATTTCGAGAGTGAGCGAAACTAATGAAAACATTGTTGGGGTAAAACCTAAAGGGAAAGACCTAGCACCAAATCCAATTTGCCATCTGATCTAACTTCTGGAGGCAGTCAAAATGATCCTTAGAATTCTTCCCTACCTTATTCCTGTGCTGAGATACAGGCTGCTCCAACCTGCTGTAAAATGCTTGATTTCGAGAGTGAGCGAAACTAATGAAAACATTGTTGGGGTAAAACCTAAAGGGAAAGACCTAGCACCAAATCCAATTTGCCATCTGATCTAACTTCTGGAGGCAGTCAAAATGAGCCTTAGAATTCTTCCCTACCTTATTCCTGTGCTGAGATACAGGCTGCTCCAACCTGCTGTAAAATGCTTGATTTCGAGAGTGAGCGAAACTAATGAAAACATTGTTGGGGTAAAACCTAAAGGGAAAGACCTAGCACCAAATCCAATTTGCCATCTGATCTAACTTCTGGAGGCAGTCAAAATGAGCCTTAGAATTCTTCCCTACCTTATTCCTGTGCTGAGATACAGGCTGCTCCAACCTGCTGTAAAATGCTTGATTTCGAGAGTGAGCGAAACTAATGAAAACATTGTTGGGGTAAAACCTAAAGGGAAAGACCTAGCACCAAATCCAATTTGCCATCTGATCTAACTTCTGGAGGCAGTCAAAATGATCCTTAGAATTCTTCCCTACCTTATTCCTGTGCTGAGATACAGGCTGCTCCAACCTGCTGTAAAATGCTTGATTTCGAGAGTGAGCGAAACTAATGAAAACATTGTTGGGGTAAAACCTAAAGGGAAAGGCCTAGCACCAAATTGCATTGGCCATCTGATCTAACTTCTGGAGGCAGTCAAAATGAGCCTTAGAATTCTTCCCTACCTTATTCCTGTGCTGAGATACAGGCTGCTCCAACCTGCTGTAAAATGCTTGATTTCGAGAGTGAGCGAAACTAATGAAAACATTGTTGGGGTAAAACCTAAAGGGAAAGACCTAGCACCAAATCCAATTTGCCATCTGATCTAACTTCTGGAGGCAGTCAAAATGAGTATTTGAATTCTTCCCTACCTTATTCCTGTGCTGAGATACAGGCTGCTCCAACCTGCTGTAAAATGCTTGATTTCGAGAGTGAGCGAAACTAATGAAAACATTGTTGGGGTAAAACCTAAAGGGAAAGACCTAGCACCAAATCCAATTTGCCATCTGATCTAACTTCTGGAGGCAGTCAAAATGATCCTTAGAATTCTTCCCTACCTTATTCCTGTGCTGAGATACAGGCTGCTCCAACCTGCTGTAAAATGCTTGATTTCGAGAGTGAGCGAAACTAATGAAAACATTGTTGGGGTAAAACCTAAAGGGAAAGGCCTAGCACCAAATTGCATTGGCCATCTGATCTAACTTCTGGAGGCAGTCAAAATGATCCTTAGAATTCTTCCCTACCTTATTCCTGTGCTGAGACACAGGCTGCTCCAACCTGCTGTAAAATGCTTGATTTCGAGAGTGAGCGAAACTAATGAAAACATTGTTGGGGTAAAACCTAAAGGGAAAGACCTAGCACCAAATTGCATTGGCCATCTGATCTAACTTCTGGAGGCAGTCAAAATGAGTATTTGAATTTTTTCCTACCTTATTCCTGTGCTGAGATACAGGCTGCTCCAACCTGCTGTAAAATGCTTGATTTCAAGAGTGATCGAAACTAATGAAAACATTGTTGGGGTAAAACCTAAAGGGAAAGACCTAGCACCAAATCCAATTTGCCATCTGATCTAACTTCTGGAGGCAGTCAAAATGAGTATTTGAATTCTTCCCTACCTTATTCCTGTGCTGAGATACAGGCTGCTCCAACCTGCTGTAAAATGCTTGATTTCGAGAGTGAGCGAAACTAATGAAAACATTGTTGGGGTAAAACCTAAAGGGAAAGACCTAGCACCAAATTGCATTGGCCATCTGATCTAACTTCTGGAGGCAGTCAAAATGATCCTTAGAATTCTTCCCTACCTTATTCCTGTGCTGAGATACAGGCTGCTCCAACCTGCTGTAAAATGCTTGATTTCGAGAGTGAGCGAAACTAATGAAAACATTGTTGGGGTAAAACCTAAAGGGAAAGGCCTAGCACCAAATTGCATTGGCCATCTGATCTAACTTCTGGAGGCAGTCAAAATGATCCTTAGAATTCTTCCCTACCTTATTCCTGTGCTGAGATACAGGCTGCTCCATCCTGCTGTAAAATGCTTGATTTCGAGAGTGAGCGAAACTAATGAAAACATTGTTGGGGTAAAACCTAAAGGGAAAGGCCTAGCACCAAATTGCATTGGCCATCTGATCTAACTTCTGGAGGCAGTCAAAATGATCCTTAGAATTCTTCCCTACCTTATTCCTGTGCTGAGATACAGGCTGCTCCAACCTGCTGTAAAATGCTTGATTTCGAGAGTGAGCGAAACTAATGAAAACATTGTTGGGGTAAAACCTAAAGGGAAAGACCTAGCACCAAATCCAATTTGCCATCTGATCTAACTTCTGGAGGCAGTCAAAATGAGCCTTAGAATTCTTCCCTACCTTATTCCTGTGCTGAGATACAGGCTGCTCCAACCTGCTGTAAAATGCTTGATTTCGAGAGTGAGCGAAACTAATGAAAACATTGTTGGGGTAAAACCTAAAGGGAAAGACCTAGCACCAAATCCAATTTGCCATCTGATCTAACTTCTGGAGGCAGTCAAAATGAGCCTTAGAATTCTTCCCTACCTTATTCCTGTGCTGAGGTACAGGCTGCTCCAACCTGCTGTAAAATGCTTGATTTCGAGAGTGAGCGAAACTAATGAAAACATTGTTGGGGTAAAACCTAAAGGGAAAGACCTAGCACCAAATCCAATTTGCCATCTGATCTAACTTCTGGAGGCAGTCAAAATGAGCATTTGAATTCTTCCCTACCTTATTCCTGTGCTGAGATACAGGCTGCTCCAACCTGCTGTAAAATGCTTGATTTCGAGAGTGAGCGAAACTAATGAAAACATTGTTGGGGTAAAACCTAAAGGGAAAGACCTAGCACCAAATCCAATTTGCCATCTGATCTAACTTCTGGAGGCAGTCAAAATGATCCTTAGAATTCTTCCCTACCTTATTCCTGTGCTGAGATACAGGCTGCTCCAACCTGCTGTAAAATGCTTGATTTCGAGAGTGAGCGAAACTAATGAAAACATTGTTGGGGTAAAACCTAAAGGGAAAGACCTAGCACCAAATCCAATTTGCCATCTGATCTAACTTCTGGAGGCAGTCAAAATGATCCTTAGAATTCTTCCCTACCTTATTCCTGTGCTGAGATACAGGCTGCTCCAACCTGCTGTAAAATGCTTGATTTCGAGAGTGAGCGAAACTAATGAAAACATTGTTGGGGTAAAACCTAAAGGGAAAGACCTAGCACCAAATCCAATTTGCCATCTGATCTAACTTCTGGAGGCAGTCAAAATGATCCTTAGAATTCTTCCCTACCTTATTCCTGTGCTGAGATACAGGCTGCTCCAACCTGCTGTAAAATGCTTGATTTCGAGAGTGAGCAAAACTAATGAAAACATTGTTGGGGTAAAACCTAAAGGGAAAGACCTAGCACCAAATCCAATTTGCCATCTGATCTAACTTCTGGAGGCAGTCAAAATGAGCCTTAGAATTCTTCCCTACCTTATTCCTGTGCTGAGATACAGGCTGCTCCAACCTGCTGTAAAATGCTTGATTTCGAGAGTGAGCGAAACTAATGAAAACATTGTTGGGGTAAAACCTAAAGGGAAAGACCTAGCACCAAATCCAATTTGCCATCTGATCTAACTTCTGGAGGCAGTCAAAATGAGCCTTAGAATTCTTCCCTACCTTATTCCTGTGCTGAGATACAGGCTGCTCCAACCTGCTGTAAAATGCTTGATTTCGAGAGTGAGCGAAACTAATGAAAACATTGTTGGGGTAAAACCTAAAGGGAAAGACCTAGCACCAAATCCAATTTGCCATCTGATCTAACTTCTGGAGGCAGTCAAAATGATCCTTAGAATTCTTCCCTACCTTATTCCTGTGCTGAGATACAGGCTGCTCCAACCTGCTGTAAAATGCTTGATTTCGAGAGTGAGCGAAACTAATGAAAACATTGTTGGGGTAAAACCTAAAGGGAAAGACCTAGCACCAAATCCAATTTGCCATCTGATCTAACTTCTGGAGGCAGTCAAAATGATCCTTTGAATTCTTCCCTACCTTATTCCTGTGCTGAGATACAGGCTGCTCCAACCTGCTGTAAAATGCTTGATTTCGAGAGTGAGCGAAACTAATGAAAACATTGTTGGGGTAAAACCTAAAGGGAAAGACCTAGCACCAAATCCAATTTGCCATCTGATCTAACTTCTGGAGGCAGTCAAAATGAGCCTTAGAATTCTTCCCTACCTTATTCCTGTGCTGAGATACAGGCTGCTCCAACCTGCTGTAAAATGCTTGATTTCGAGAGTGAGCGAAACTAATGAAAACATTGTTGGGGTAAAACCTAAAGGGAAAGACCTAGCACCAAATCCAATTTGCCATCTGATCTAACTTCTGGAGGCAGTCAAAATGAGCCTTAGAATTCTTCCCTACCTTATTCCTGTGCTGAGATACAGGCTGCTCCAACCTGCTGTAAAATGCTTGATTTCGAGAGTGAGCGAAACTAATGAAAACATTGTTGGGGTAAAACCTAAAGGGAAAGACCTAGCACCAAATCCAATTTGCCATCTGATCTAACTTCTGGAGGCAGTCAAAATGATCCTTAGAATTCTTCCCTACCTTATTCCTGTGCTGAGATACAGGCTGCTCCAACCTGCTGTAAAATGCTTGATTTCGAGAGTGAGCGAAACTAATGAAAACATTGTTGGGGTAAAACCTAAAGGGAAAGACCTAGCACCAAATCCAATTTGCCATCTGATCTAACTTCTGGAGGCAGTCAAAATGATCCTTAGAATTCTTCCCTACCTTATTCCTGTGCTGAGATACAGGCTGCTCCAACCTGCTGTAAAATGCTTGATTTCGAGAGTGAGCGAAACTAATGAAAACATTGTTGGGGTAAAACCTAAAGGGAAAGACCTAGCACCAAATCCAATTTGCCATCTGATCTAACTTCTGGAGGCAGTCAAAATGATCCTTAGAATTCTTCACTACCTTATTCCTGTGCTGAGATACAGGCTGCTCCAACCTGCTGTAAAATGCTTGATTTCGAGAGTGAGCGAAACTAATGAAAACATTGTTGGGGTAAAACCTAAAGGGAAAGACCTAGCGCCAAATCCAATTTGCCATCTGATCTAACTTCTGGAGGCAGTCAAAATGAGCCTTAGAATTCTTCCCTACCTTATTCCTGTGCTGAGATACAGGCTGCTCCAACCTGCTGTAAAATGCTTGATTTCGAGAGTGAGCGAAACTAATGAAAACATTGTTGGGGTAAAACCTAAAGGGAAAGACCTAGCACCAAATCCAATTTGCCATCTGATCTAACTTCTGGAGGCAGTCAAAATGATCCTTAGAATTCTTCCCTACCTTATTCCTGTGCTGAGATACAGGCTGCTCCAACCTGCTGTAAAATGCTTGATTTCGAGAGTGAGCGAAACTAATGAAAACATTGTTGGGGTAAAACCTAAAGGGAAAGACCTAGCACCAAATCCAATTTGCCATCTGATCTAAATTCTGGAGGCAGTCAAAATGATCCTTTGAATTCTTCCCTACCTTATTCCTGTGCTGAGATACAGGCTGCTCCAACCTGCTGTAAAATGCTTGATTTCGAGAGTGAGCGAAACTAATGAAAACATTGTTGGGGTAAAACCTAAAGGGAAAGACCTAGCACCAAATCCAATTTGCCATCTGATCTAACTTCTGGAGGCAGTCAAAATGAGCCTTAGAATTCTTCCCTACCTTATTCCTGTGCTGAGATACAGGCTGCTCCAACCTGCTGTAAAATGCTTGATTTCGAGAGTGAGCGAAACTAATGAAAACATTGTTGGGGTAAAACCTAAAGGGAAAGACCTAGCACCAAATCCAATTTGCCATCTGATCTAACTTCTGGAGGCAGTCAAAATGAGCCTTAGAATTCTTCCCTACCTTATTCCTGTGCTGAGATACAGGCTGCTCCAACCTGCTGTAAAATGCTTGATTTCGAGAGTGAGCGAAACTAATGAAAACATTGTTGGGGTAAAACCTAAAGGGAAAGACCTAGCACCAAATCCAATTGGCCATCTGATCTAACTTCTGGAGGCAGTCAAAATGATCCTTAGAATTCTTCCCTACCTTATTCCTGTGCTGAGATACAGGCTGCTCCAACCTGCTGTAAAATGCTTGATTTCGAGAGTGAGCGAAACTAATGAAAACATTGTTGGGGTAAAACCTAAAGGGAAAGACCTAGCACCAAATCCAATTTGCCATCTGATCTAACTTCTGGAGGCAGTCAAAATGATCCTTAGAATTCTTCCCTACCTTATTCCTGTGCTGAGATACAGGCTGCTCCAACCTGCTGTAAAATGCTTGATTTCGAGAGTGAGCGAAACTAATGAAAACATTGTTGGGGTAAAACCTAAAGGGAAAGACCTAGCACCAAATCCAATTTGCCATCTGATCTAACTTCTGGAGGCAGTCAAAATGATCCTTAGAATTCTTCCCTACCTTATTCCTGTGCTGAGATACAGGCTGCTCCAACCTGCTGTAAAATGCTTGATTTCGAGAGTGAGTGAAACTAATGAAAACATTGTTGGGGTAAAACCTAAAGGGAAAGACCTAGCACCAAATCCAATTTGCCATCTGATCTAACTTCTGGAGGCAGTCAAAATGAGCCTTAGAATTCTTCCCTACCTTATTCCTGTGCTGAGATACAGGCTGCTCCAACCTGCTGTAAAATGCTTGATTTCGAGAGTGAGCGAAACTAATGAAAACATTGTTGGGGTAAAACCTAAAGGGAAAGACCTAGCACCAAATCCAATTTGCCATCTGATCTAACTTCTGGAGGCAGTCAAAATGATCCTTAGAATTCTTCCCTACCTTATTCCTGTGCTGAGATACAGGCTGCTCCAACCTGCTGTAAAATGCTTGATTTCGAGAGTGAGCGAAACTAATGAAAACATTGTTGGGGTAAAACCTAAAGGGAAAGACCTAGCACCAAATCCAATTTGCCATCTGATCTAACTTCTGGAGGCAGTCAAAATGATCCTTAGAATTCTTCCCTACCTTATTCCTGTGCTGAGATACAGGCTGCTCCAACCTGCTGTAAAATGCTTGATTTCGAGAGTGAGCGAAACTAATGAAAACATTGTTGGGGTAAAACCTAAAGGGAAAGACCTAGCACCAAATCCAATTTGCCATCTGATCTAACTTCTGGAGGCAGTCAAAATGAGCCTTAGAATTCTTCCCTACCTTATTCCTGTGCTGAGATACAGGCTGCTCCAACCTGCTGTAAAATGCTTGATTTCGAGAGTGAGCGAAACTAATGAAAACATTGTTGGGGGTAAAACCTAAAGGGAAAGACCTAGCACCAAATCCAATTTGCCATCTGATCTAACTTCTGGAGGCAGTCAAAATGAGCCTTAGAATTCTTCCCTACCTTATTCCTGTGCTGAGATACAGGCTGCTCCAACCTGCTGTAAAATGCTTGATTTCGAGAGTGAGCGAAACTAATGAAAACATTGTTGGGGTAAAACCTAAAGGGAAAGACCTAGCACCAAATCCAATTTGCCATCTGATCTAACTTCTGGAGGCAGTCAAAATGATCCTTAGAATTCTTCCCTACCTTATTCCTGTGCTGAGATACAGGCTGCTCCAACCTGCTGTAAAATGCTTGATTTCGAGATTGAGCGAAACTAATGAAAACATTGTTGGGGTAAAACCTAAAGGGAAAGACCTAGCACCAAATCCAATTTGCCATCTGATCTAACTTCTGGAGGCAGTCAAAATGATCCTTAGAATTCTTCCCTACCTTATTCCTGTGCTGAGATACAGGCTGCTCCAACCTGCTGTAAAATGCTTGATTTCGAGAGTGAGCGAAACTAATGAAAACATTGTTGGGGTAAAACCTAAAGGGAAAGACCTAGCACCAAATCCAATTTGCCATCTGATCTAACTTCTGGAGGCAGTCAAAATGATCCTTAGAATTCTTCCCTACCTTATTCCTGTGCTGAGATACAGGCTGCCCCAACCTGCTGTAAAATGCTTGATTTCGAGAGTGAGCGAAACTAATGAAAACATTGTTGGGGTAAAACCTAAAGGGAAAGGCCTAGCACCAAATTGCATTGGCCATCTGATCTAACTTCTGGAGGCAGTCAAAATGAGTATTTGAATTCTTCCCTACCTTATTCCTGTGCTGAGATACAGGCTGCTCCAACCTGCTGTAAAATGCTTGATTTCGAGAGTGAGCGAAACTAATGAAAACATGGTTGGGGTAAAACCTAAAGGGAAAGGTCTAGCACCAAATTCCATTGGCCATCAGATCTAACTTCTGGAGGCAGTCAAAATGATCCTTAGAATTCTTCCCTACCTTATTCCTGTGCTGAGATACAGGCTGCTCCAACCTGCTGTAAAATGCTTGATTTCGAGAGTGATCGAAACTAATGAAAACATTGTTGGGGTAAAACCTAAAGGGAAAGGCCTAGCACCAAATTTCATTGGCCATCTGATCTAACTTCTGGAGGCAGTCAAAATGAGCCTTAGAATTCTTCCCTACCTTATTCCTGTGCTGAGATACAGGCTGCTCCAACCTGCTGTAAAATGCTTGATTTCGAGAGTGAGCGAAACTAATGAAAACATTGTTGGGGTAAAACCTAAAGGGAAAGACCTAGCACCAAATCCAATTTGCCATCTGATCTAACTTCTGGAGGCAGTCAAAATGAGTATTTGAATTCTTCCCTACCTTATTCCTGTGCTGAGATACAGGCTGCTCCAACCTGCTGTAAAATGCTTGATTTCGAGAGTGAGCGAAACTAATGAAAACATTGTTGGGGTAAAACCTAAAGGGAAAGACCTAGCACCAAATTGCATTGGCCATCTGATCTAACTTCTGGAGGCAGTCAAAATGATCCTTAGAATTCTTCCCTACCTTATTCCTGTGCTGAGATACAGGCTGCTCCAACCTGCTGTAAAATGCTTGATTTCGAGAGTGAGCGAAACTAATGAAAACATTGTTGGGGTAAAACCTAAAGGGAAAGGCCTAGCACCAAATCCAATTTGCCATCTGATCTAACTTCTGGAGGCAGTCAAAATGAGTATTTGAATTCTTCCCTACCTTATTCCTGTGCTGAGATACAGGCTGCTCCAACCTGCTGTAAAATGCTTGATTTCGAGAGTGAGCGAAACTAATGAAAACATTGTTGGGGTAAAACCTAAAGGGAAAGGCCTAGCACCAAGTTGCATTGGCCATCTGATCTAACTTCTGGAGGCAGTCAAAATGAGTATTTGAATTCTTCCCTACCTTATTCCTGTGCTGAGATACAGGCTGCTCCAACCTGCTGTAAAATGCTTGATTTCGAGAGTGAGCGAAACTAATGAAAACATTGTTGGGGTAAAACCTAAAGGGAAAGGCCTAGCACCAAATTGCATTGGCCATCTGATCTAACTTCTGGAGGCAGTCAAAATGATCCTTAGAATTCTTCCCTACCTTATTCCTGTGCTGAGATACAGGCTGCTCCAACCTGCTGTAAAATGCTTGATTTCGAGAGTGAGCGAAACTAATGAAAACATTGTTGGGGTAAAACCTAAAGGGAAAGACCTAGCACCAAATCCAATTTGCCATCTGATCTAACTTCTGGAGGCAGTCAAAATGAGCCTTAGAATTCTTCCCTACCTTATTCCTGTGCTGAGATACAGGCTGCTCCAACCTGCTGTAAAATGCTTGATTTCGAGAGTGAGCGAAACTAATGAAAACATTTTTGGGGTAAAACCTAAAGGGAAAGACCTAGCACCAAATCCAATTTGCCATCTGATCTAACTTCTGGAGGCAGTCAAAATGATCCTTAGAATTCTTCCCTACCTTATTCCTGTGCTGAGATACAGGCTGCTCCAACCTGCTGTAAAATGCTTGATTTCGAGAGTGAGCGAATCTAATGAAAACATTGTTGGGGTAAAACCTAAAGGGAAAGGCCTAGCACGAAATTCCATTGGCCATCTGATCTAAATTCTGGAGGCAGTCAAAATGATCCTTAGAATTCTTCCCTACCTTATTCCTGTGCTGAGATACAGGCTGCTCCAACCTGCTGTAAAATGCTTGATTTCGAGAGTGAGCGAAACTAATGAAAACATTGTTGGGGGTAAAACCTAAAGGGAAAGACCTAGCACCAAATCCAATTTGCCATCTGATCTAACTTCTGGAGGCAGTCAAAATGAGCCTTAGAATTCTTCCCTACCTTATTCCTGTGCTGAGATACAGGCTGCCCCAACCTGCTGTAAAATGCTTGATTTCGAGAGTGAGTGAAACTAATGAAAACATTGTTGGGGTAAAACCTAAAGGGAAAGGCCTAGCACCAAATTGCATTGGCCATCTGATCTAACTTCTGGAGGCAGTCAAAATGAGTATTTGAATTCTTCCCTACCTTATTCCTGTGCTGAGATACAGGCTGCTCCAACCTGCTGTAAAATGCTTGATTTCGAGAGTGAGCGAAACTAATGAAAACATGGTTGGGGTAAAACCTAAAGGGAAAGGTCTAGCAAAAAATTGCATTGGCCATCAGATCTAACTTCTGGAGGCAGTCAAAATGATCCTTAGAATTCTTCCCTACCTTATTCCTGTGCTGAGATACAGGCTGCTCCAACCTGCTGTAAAATGCTTGATTTCGAGAGTGAGCGAAACTAATGAAAACATTGTTGGGGTAAAACCTAAAGGGAAAGGCCTAGCACCAAATTTCATTGGCCATCTGATCTAACTTCTGGAGGCAGTCAAAATGAGCCTTAGAATTCTTCCCTACCTTATTCCTGTGCTGAGATACAGGCTGCTCCAACCTGCCTGTAAAATGCTTGATTTCGAGAGTGAGCGAAACTAATGAAAACATTGTTGGGGTAAAACCTAAAGGGAAAGACCTAGCACCAAATCCAATTTGCCATCTGATCTAACTTCTGGAGGCAGTCAAAATGAGTATTTGAATTCTTCCCTACCTTATTCCTGTGCTGAGATACAGGCTGCTCCAACCTGCTGTAAAATGCTTGATTTCGAGAGTGAGCGAAACTAATGAAAACATTGTTGGGGGTAAAACCTAAAGGGAAGGCCTAGCACCAAATTGCATTGGCCATCTGATCGAACTTCTGGAGGCAGTCAAAATGAGTATTTGAATTCTTCCCTACCTTATTCCTGTGCTGAGATACAGGCTGCTCCAACCTGCTGTAAAATGCTTGATTTCGAGAGTGAGCGAAACTAATGAAAACATTGTTGGGGGTAAAACCTAAAGGGAAAGGCCTAGCACCAAATTGCATTGGCCATCTGATCTAACTTCTGGAGGCAGTCAAAATGATCCTTAGAATTCTTCCCTACCTTATTCCTGTGCTGAGATACAGGCTGCTCCAACCTGCTGTAAAATGCTTGATTTCGAGAGTGAGCGAAACTAATGAAAACATTGTTGGGGTAAAACCTAACGGGAAAGACCAAGCACCAAATACAATTTGCCATCTGATCTAACTTCTGGAGGCAGTCAAAATGATCCTTAGAATTCTTCCCTACCTTATTCCTGTGCTGAGATACAGGCTGCTCCAACCTGCTGTAAAATGCTTGATTTCGAGAGTGAGCGAAACTAATGAAAACATTGTTGGGGTAAAACCTAACGGGAAAGACCAAGCACCAAATACAATTTGCCATCTGATCTAACTTCTGGAGGCAGTCAAAATGATCCTTAGAATTCTTCCCTACCTTATTCCTGTGCTGAGATACAGGCTGCTCCAACCTGCTGTAAAATGCTTGATTTCGAGAGTGAGCGAAACTAATGAAAACATTGTTGGGGTAAAACCTAAAGGGAAAGGCCTAGCACCAAATTTCATTGGCCATCTGATCTAACTTCTGGAGGCAGTCAAAATGAGCCTTAGAATTCTTCCCTACCTTATTCCTGTGCTGAGATACAGGCTGCTCCAACCTGCTGTAAAATGCTTGATTTCGAGAGTGATCGAAACTAATGAAAACATTGTTGGGGTAAAACCTAAAGGGAAAGGCCTAGCACCAAATTGCATTGGCCATCTGATCTAACTTCTGGAGGCAGTCAAAATGATCCTTAGAATTCTTCCCTACCTTATTCCTGTGCTGAGATACAGGCTGCTCCAACCTGCTGTAAAATGCTTGATTTCGAGAGTGAGCGAAACTAATGAAAACATTGTTGGGGTAAAACCTAAAGGGAAAGACCTAGCACCAAATCCAATTTGCCATCTGATCTAACTTCTGGAGGCAGTCAAAATGAGTATTTGAATTCTTCCCTACCTTATTCCTGTGCTGAGATACAGGCTGCTCCAACCTGCTGTAAAATGCTTGATTTCGAGAGTGAGCGAAACTAATGAAAACATTGTTGGGGTAAAACCTAAAGGGAAAGGCCTAGCACCAAATTGCATTGGCCCATCTGATCTAACTTCTGGAGGCAGTCAAAATGAGTATTTGAATTCTTCCCTACCTTATTCCTGTGCTGAGATACAGGCTGCTCCAACCTGCTGTAAAATGCTTGATTTCGAGAGTGATCGAAACTAATGAAAACATTGTTGGGGTAAAACCTAAAGGGAAAGACCTAGCACCAAATCCAATTTGCCATCTGATCTAACTTCTGGAGGCAGTCAAAATGAGTATTTGAATTCTTCCCTACCTTATTCCTGTGCTGAGATACAGGCTGCTCCAACCTGCTGTAAAATGCTTGATTTCGAGAGTGAGCGAAACTAATGAAAACATTGTTGGGGTAAAACCTAAAGGGAAAGACCTAGCACCAAATTGCATTGGCCATCTGATCTAACTTCTGGAGGCAGTCAAAATGATCCTTAGAATTCTTCCCTACCTTATTCCTGTGCTGAGATACAGGCTGCTCCAACCTGCTGTAAAATGCTTGATTTCGAGAGTGAGCGAAACTAATGAAAACATTGTTGGGGTAAAACCTAAAGGGAAAGGCCTAGCACCAAATCCAATTTGCCATCTGATCTAACTTCTGGAGGCAGTCAAAATGAGTATTTGAATTCTTCCCTACCTTATTCCTGTGCTGAGATACAGGCTGCTCCAACCTGCTGTAAAATGCTTGATTTCGAGAGTGAGCGAAACTAATGAAAACATTGTTGGGGTAAAACCTAAAGGGAAAGGCCTAGCACCAAATTGCATTGGCCATCTGATCTAACTTCTGGAGGCAGTCAAAATGAGTATTTGAATTCTTCCCTACCTTATTCCTGTGCTGAGATACAGGCTGCTCCAACCTGCTGTAAAATGCTTGATTTCGAGAGTGAGCGAAACTAATGAAAAACATTGTTGGGGTAAAACCTAAAGGGAAAGGCCTAGCACCAAATTGCATTGGCCATCTGATCTAACTTCTGGAGGCAGTCAAAATGATCCTTAGAATTCTTCCCTACCTTATTCCTGTGCTGAGATACAGGCTGCTCCAACCTGCTGTAAAATGCTTGATTTCGAGAGTGAGCGAAACTAATGAAAACATTGTTGGGGTAAAACCTAAAGGGAAAGACCTAGCACCAAATCCAATTTGCCATCTGATCTAACTTCTGGAGGCAGTCAAAATGAGCCTTAGAATTCTTCCCTACCTTATTCCTGTGCTGAGATACAGGCTGCTCCAACCTGCTGTAAAATGCTTGATTTCG
This sequence comes from Melanerpes formicivorus, assembly GCF_026170545.1. Classification (NCBI taxonomy): domain Eukaryota; kingdom Metazoa; phylum Chordata; class Aves; order Piciformes; family Picidae; genus Melanerpes; species Melanerpes formicivorus. The sequence continues at coordinate 5,216 of NW_027143574.1, read as the reverse complement.
AGAGTGAGCGAAACTAATGAAAACATTGTTGGGGTAAAACCTAAAGGGAAAGACCTAGCACCAAATCCAATTTGCCATCTGATCTAACTTCTGGAGGCAGTCAAAATGATCCTTTGAATTCTTCCCTACCTTATTCCTGTGCTGAGATACAGGCTGCTCCAACCTGCTGTAAAATGCTTGATTTCGAGAGTGAGCGAATCTAATGAAAACATTGTTGGGGTAAAACCTAAAGGGAAAGGCCTAGCACGAAATTCCATTGGCCATCTGATCTAACTTCTGGAGGCAGTCAAAATGATCCTTAGAATTCTTCCCTACCTTATTCCTGTGCTGAGATACAGGCTGCTCCAACCTGCTGTAAAATGCTTGATTTCGAGAGTGAGCGAAACTAATGAAAACATTGTTGGGGTAAAACCTAAAGGGAAAGAACCTAGCACCAAATCCAATTTGCCATCTGATCTAACTTCTGGAGGCAGTCAAAATGAGCCTTAGAATTCTTCCCTACCTTATTCCTGTGCTGAGATACAGGCTGCTCCAACCTGCTGTAAAATGCTTGATTTCGAGAGTGAGCGAAACTAATGAAAACATTGTTGGGGTAAAACCTAAAGGGAAAGACCTAGCACCAAATTCCATTGGCCATCTGATCTAACTTCTGGAGGCAGTCAAAATGAGCCTTAGAATTCTTCCCTACCTTATTCCTGTGCTGAGATACAGGCTGCTCCAACCTGCTGTAAAATGCTTGATTTCGAGAGTGAGCGAAACTAATGAAAACATTGTTGGGGTAAAACCTAAAGGGAAAGACCTAGCACCAAATCCAATTTGCCATCTGATCTAACTTCTGGAGGCAGTCAAAATGATCCTTAGAATTCTTCCCTACCTTATTCCTGTGCTGAGATACAGGCTGCTCCAACCTGCTGTAAAATGCTTGATTTCGAGAGTGAGCGAAACTAATGAAAACATTGTTGGGGTAAAACCTAAAGGGAAAGACCTAGCACCAGATCCAATTTGCCATCTGATCTAACTTCTGGAGGCAGTCAAAATGAGCATTTGAATTCTTCCCTACCTTATTCCTGTGCTGAGATACAGGCTGCTCCAACCTGCTGTAAAATGCTTGATTTCGAGAGTGAGCGAAACTAATGAAAACATTGTTGGGGTAAAACCTAAAGGGAAAGACCTAGCACCAAATCCAATTTGCCATCTGATCTAACTTCTGGAGGCAGTCAAAATGAGCCTTAGAATTCTTCCCTACCTTATTCCTGTGCTGAGATACAGGCTGCTCCAACCTGCTGTAAAATGCTTGATTTCGAGAGTGAGCGAAACTAATGAAAACATTGTTGGGGTAAAACCTAAAGGGAAAGACCTAGCACCAAATCCAATTTGCCATCTGATCTAACTTCTGGAGGCAGTCAAAATGATCCTTAGAATTCTTCCCTACCTTATTCCTGTGCTGAGATACAGGCTGCTCCAACCTGCTGTAAAATGCTTGATTTCGAGAGTGAGCGAAACTAATGAAAACATTGTTGGGGTAAAACCTAAAGGGAAAGACCTAGCACCAAATCCAATTTGCCATCTGATCTAACTTCTGGAGTCAGTCAAAATGAGCCTTAGAATTCTTCCCTACCTTATTCCTGTGCTGAGATACAGGCTGCTCCAACCTGCTGTAAAATGCTTGATTTCGAGAGTGAGCGAAACTAATGAAAACATTGTTGGGGTAAAACCTAAAGGGAAAGACCTAGCACCAAATCCAATTTGCCATCTGATCTAACTTCTGGAGGCAGTCAAAATGAGCTTTAGAATTCTTCCCTACCTATTCCTGTGCTGAGATACAGGCTGCTCCAACCTGCTGTAAAATGCTTGATTTCGAGAGTGAGCGAAACTAATGAAAACATTGTTGGGGTAAAACCTAAAAGGGAAAGACCTAGCACCAAATCCAATTTGCCATCTGATCTAACTTCTGGAGGCAGTCAAAATGATCCTTAGAATTCTTCCCTACCTTATTCCTGTGCTGAGATACAGGCTGCTCCAACCTGCTGTAAAATGCTTGATTTCGAGAGTGAGCGAAACTAATGAAAACATTGTTGGGGTAAAACCTAAAGGGAAAGACCTAGCACCAAATCCAATTTGCCATCTGATCTAACTTCTGGAGGCAGTCAAAATGATCCTTAGAATTCTTCCCTACCTTATTCCTGTGCTGAGATACAGGCTGCTCCAACCTGCTGTAAAATGCTTGATTTCGAGAGTGAGCGAAACTAATGAAAACATTGTTGGGGTAAAAACCTAAAGGGAAAGACCTAGCACCAAATCCAATTTGCCATCTGATCTAACTTCTGGAGGCAGTCAAAATGATCCTTAGAATTCTTCCCTACCTTATTCCTGTGCTGAGATACAGGCTGCTCCAACCTGCTGTAAAATGCTTGATTTCGAGAGTGAGCGAAACTAATGAAAACATTGTTGGGGTAAAACCTAAAGGGAAAGACCTAGCACCAAATCCAATTTGCCATCTGATCTAACTTCTGGAGGCAGTCAAAATGAGCCTTAGAATTCTTCCCTACCTTATTCCTGTGCTGAGATACAGGGCTGCTCCAACCTGCTGTAAAATGCTTGATTTCGAGAGTGAGCGAAACTAATGAAAACATTGTTGGGGTAAAACCTAAAGGGAAAGACCTAGCACCAAATCCAATTTGCCATCTGATCTAACTTCTGGAGGCAGTCAAAATGAGCCTTAGAATTCTTCCCTACCTTATTCCTGTGCTGAGATACAGGCTGCTCCAACCTGCTGTAAAATGCTTGATTTCGAGAGTGAGCGAAACTAATGAAAACATTGTTGGGGTAAAACCTAAAGGGAAAGACCTAGCACCAAATCCAATTTGCCATCTGATCTAACTTCTGGAGGCAGTCAAAATGAGCCTTAGAATTCTTCCCTACCTTATTCCTGTGCTGAGATACAGGCTGCTCCAACCTGCTGTAAAATGCTTGATTTCGAGAGTGAGCGAAACTAATGAAAACATTGTTGGGGTAAAACCTAAAGGGAAAGACCTAGCACCAAATCCAATTTGCCATCTGATCTAACTTCTGGAGGCAGTCAAAATGATCCTTAGAATTCTTCCCTACCTTATTCCTGTGCTGAGATACAGGCTGCTCCAACCTGCTGTAAAATGCTTGATTTCGAGAGTGAGCGAAACTAATGAAAACATTGTTGGGGTAAAACCTAAAGGGAAAGACCTAGCACCAAATCCAATTTGCCATCTGATCTAACTTTCTGGAGGCAGTCAAAATGATCCTTAGAATTCTTCCCTACCTTATTCCTGTGCTGAGATACAGGCTGCTCCAACCTGCTGTAAAATGCTTGATTTCGAGAGTGAGCGAAACTAATGAAAACATTGTTGGGGTAAAACCTAAAGGGAAAGACCTAGCACCAAATCCAATTTGCCATCTGATCTAACTTCTGGAGGCAGTCAAAATGAGCCTTAGAATTCTTCCCTACCTTATTCCTGTGCTGAGATACAGGCTGCTCCAACCTGCTGTAAAATGCTTGATTTCGAGAGTGAGCGAAACTAATGAAAACATTGTTGGGGTAAAACCTAAAGGGAAAGACCTAGCACCAAATCCAATTTGCCATCTGATCTAACTTCTGGAGGCAGTCAAAATGAGCCTTAGAATTCTTCCCTACCTTATTCCTGTGCTGAGATACAGGCTGCTCCAACCTGCTGTTAAAATGCTTGATTTCGAGAGTGAGCGAAACTAATGAAAACATTGTTGGGGTAAAACCTAAAGGGAAAGACCTAGCACCAAATCCAATTTGCCATCTGATCTAACTTCTGGAGGCAGTCAAAATGAGCCTTAGAATTCTTCCCTACCTTATTCCTGTGCTGAGATACAGGCTGCTCCAACCTGCTGTAAAATGCTTGATTTCGAGAGTGAGCGAAACTAATGAAAACATTGTTGGGGTAAAACCTAAAGGGAAAGACCTAGCACCAAATCCAATTTGCCATCTGATCTAACTTCTGGAGGCAGTCAAAATGATCCTTAGAATTCTTCCCTACCTTATTCCTGTGCTGAGATACAGGCTGCTCCAACCTGCTGTAAAATGCTTGATTTCGAGAGTGAGCGAAACTAATGAAAACATTGTTGGGGTAAAACCTAAAGGGAAAGACCTAGCACCAAATCCAATTTGCCATCTGATCTAACTTCTGGAGGCAGTCAAAAGAGCCTTAGAATTCTTCCCTACCTTATTCCTGTGCTGAGATACAGGCTGCTCCAACCTGCTGTAAAATGCTTGATTTCGAGAGTGAGCGAAACTAATGAAAACATTGTTGGGGTAAAACCTAAAGGGAAAGACCTAGCACCAAATCCAATTTGCCATCTGATCTAACTTCTGGAGGCAGTCAAAATGAGCCTTAGAATTCTTCCCTACCTTATTCCTGTGCTGAGATACAGGCTGCTCCAACCTGCTGTAAAATGCTTGATTTCGAGAGTGAGCGAAACTAATGAAAACATTGTTGGGGTAAAACCTAAAGGGAAAGACCTAGCACCAAATCCAATTTGCCATCTGATCTAACTTCTGGAGGCAGTCAAAATGATCCTTAGAATTCTTCCCTACCTTATTCCTGTGCTGAGATACAGGCTGCTCCAACCTGCTGTAAAATGCTTGATTTCGAGAGTGAGCGAAACTAATGAAAACATTGTTGGGGTAAAACCTAAAGGGAAAGACCTAGCACCAAATCCAATTTGCCATCTGATCTAACTTCTGGAGGCAGTCAAAATGATCCTTAGAATTCTTCCCTACCTTATTCCTGTGCTGAGATACAGGCTGCTCCAACCTGCTGTAAAATGCTTGATTTCGAGAGTGAGCGAAACTAATGAAAACATTGTTGGGGGTAAAACCTAAAGGGAAAGACCTAGCACCAAATCCAATTTGCCATCTGATCTAACTTCTGGAGGCAGTCAAAATGATCCTTAGAATTCTTCCCTACCTTATTCCTGTGCTGAGATACAGGCTGCTCCAACCTGCTGTAAAATGCTTGATTTCGAGAGTGAGCGAAACTAATGAAAACATTGTTGGGGTAAAACCTAAAGGGAAAGACCTAGCACCAAATCCAATTTGCCATCTGATCTAACTTCTGGAGGCAGTCAAAATGAGCATTTGAATTCTTCCCTACCTTATTCCTGTGCTGAGATACAGGCTGCTCCAACCTGCTGTAAAATGCTTGATTTCGAGA
>NW_027143573.1:0-54712 GCF_026170545.1 Melanerpes formicivorus | reverse complement strand
GAGCAGCCTGTATCTCAGCACAGGAATAAGGTAGGGAAGAATTCTAAGGCTCATTTTGACTGCCTCCAGAAGTTAGATCAGATGGCAAATTGGATTTGGTGCTAGGTCTTTCCCTTTAGGTTTTACCCCAACAATGTTTTCATTAGTTTCGCTCACTCTCGAAATCAAGCATTTTACAGCAGGTTGGAGCAGCCTGTATCTCAGCACAGGAATAAGGTAGGGAAGAATTCTAAGGCTCATTTTGACTGCCTCCAGAAGTTAGATCAGATGGCAAATTGGATTTGGTGCTAGGTCTTTCCCTTTAGGTTTTACCCCAACAATGTTTTCATTAGTTTCGCTCACTCTCGAAATCAAGCATTTTACAGCAGGTTGGAGCAGCCTGTATCTCAGCACAGGAATAAGGTAGGGAAGAATTCTAAGGCTCATTTTGACTGCCTCCAGAAGTTAGATCAGATGGCAAATTGGATTTGGTGCTAGGTCTTTCCCTTTAGGTTTTACCCCAACAATGTTTTCATTAGTTTCGCTCACTCTCGAAATCAAGCATTTTACAGCAGGTTGGAGCAGCCTGTATCTCAGCACAGGAATAAGGTAGGGAAGAATTCTAAGGCTCATTTTGACTGCCTCCAGAAGTTAGATCAGATGGCAAATTGGATTTGGTGCTAGGTCTTTCCCTTTAGGTTTTACCCCAACAATGTTTTCATTAGTTTCGCTCACTCTCGAAATCAAGCATTTTACAGCAGGTTGGAGCAGCCTGTATCTCAGCACAGGAATAAGGTAGGGAAGAATTCTAAGGCTCATTTTGACTGCCTCCAGAAGTTAGATCAGATGGCAAATTGGATTTGGTGCTAGGTCTTTCCCTTTAGGTTTTACCCCAACAATGTTTTCATTAGTTTCGCTCACTCTCGAAATCAAGCATTTTACAGCAGGTTGGAGCAGCCTGTATCTCAGCACAGGAATAAGGTAGGGAAGAATTCTAAGGCTCATTTTGACTGCCTCCAGAAGTTAGATCAGATGGCAAATTGGATTTGGTGCTAGGTCTTTCCCTTTAGGTTTTACCCCAACAATGTTTTCATTAGTTTCGCTCACTCTCGAAATCAAGCATTTTACAGCAGGTTGGAGCAGCCTGTATCTCAGCACAGGAATAAGGTAGGGAAGAATTCTAAGGCTCATTTTGACTGCCTCCAGAAGTTAGATCAGATGGCAAATTGGATTTGGTGCTAGGTCTTTCCCTTTAGGTTTTACCCCAACAATGTTTTCATTAGTTTCGCTCACTCTCGAAATCAAGCATTTTACAGCAGGTTGGAGCAGCCTGTATCTCAGCACAGGAATAAGGTAGGGAAGAATTCTAAGGCTCATTTTGACTGCCTCCAGAAGTTAGATCAGATGGCAAATTGGATTTGGTGCTAGGTCTTTCCCTTTAGGTTTTACCCCAACAATGTTTTCATTAGTTTCGCTCACTCTCGAAATCAAGCATTTTACAGCAGGTTGGAGCAGCCTGTATCTCAGCACAGGAATAAGGTAGGGAAGAATTCTAAGGCTCATTTTGACTGCCTCCAGAAGTTAGATCAGATGGCAAATTGGATTTGGTGCTAGGTCTTTCCCTTTAGGTTTTACCCCAACAATGTTTTCATTAGTTTCGCTCACTCTCGAAATCAAGCATTTTACAGCAGGTTGGAGCAGCCTGTATCTCAGCACAGGAATAAGGTAGGGAAGAATTCTAAGGCTCATTTTGACTGCCTCCAGAAGTTAGATCAGATGGCAAATTGGATTTGGTGCTAGGTCTTTCCCTTTAGGTTTTACCCCAACAATGTTTTCATTAGTTTCGCTCACTCTCGAAATCAAGCATTTTACAGCAGGTTGGAGCAGCCTGTATCTCAGCACAGGAATAAGGTAGGGAAGAATTCTAAGGCTCATTTTGACTGCCTCCAGAAGTTAGATCAGATGGCAAATTGGATTTGGTGCTAGGTCTTTCCCTTTAGGTTTTACCCCAACAATGTTTTCATTAGTTTCGCTCACTCTCGAAATCAAGCATTTTACAGCAGGTTGGAGCAGCCTGTATCTCAGCACAGGAATAAGGTAGGGAAGAATTCTAAGGCTCATTTTGACTGCCTCCAGAAGTTAGATCAGATGGCAAATTGGATTTGGTGCTAGGTCTTTCCCTTTAGGTTTTACCCCAACAATGTTTTCATTAGTTTCGCTCACTCTCGAAATCAAGCATTTTACAGCAGGTTGGAGCAGCCTGTATCTCAGCACAGGAATAAGGTAGGGAAGAATTCTAAGGCTCATTTTGACTGCCTCCAGAAGTTAGATCAGATGGCAAATTGGATTTGGTGCTAGGTCTTTCCCTTTAGGTTTTACCCCAACAATGTTTTCATTAGTTTCGCTCACTCTCGAAATCAAGCATTTTACAGCAGGTTGGAGCAGCCTGTATCTCAGCACAGGAATAAGGTAGGGAAGAATTCTAAGGCTCATTTTGACTGCCTCCAGAAGTTAGATCAGATGGCAAATTGGATTTGGTGCTAGGTCTTTCCCTTTAGGTTTTACCCCAACAATGTTTTCATTAGTTTCGCTCACTCTCGAAATCAAGCATTTTACAGCAGGTTGGAGCAGCCTGTATCTCAGCACAGGAATAAGGTAGGGAAGAATTCTAAGGCTCATTTTGACTGCCTCCAGAAGTTAGATCAGATGGCAAATTGGATTTGGTGCTAGGTCTTTCCCTTTAGGTTTTACCCCAACAATGTTTTCATTAGTTTCGCTCACTCTCGAAATCAAGCATTTTACAGCAGGTTGGAGCAGCCTGTATCTCAGCACAGGAATAAGGTAGGGAAGAATTCTAAGGCTCATTTTGACTGCCTCCAGAAGTTAGATCAGATGGCAAATTGGATTTGGTGCTAGGTCTTTCCCTTTAGGTTTTACCCCAACAATGTTTTCATTAGTTTCGCTCACTCTCGAAATCAAGCATTTTACAGCAGGTTGGAGCAGCCTGTATCTCAGCACAGGAATAAGGTAGGGAAGAATTCTAAGGCTCATTTTGACTGCCTCCAGAAGTTAGATCAGATGGCAAATTGGATTTGGTGCTAGGTCTTTCCCTTTAGGTTTTACCCCAACAATGTTTTCATTAGTTTCGCTCACTCTCGAAATCAAGCATTTTACAGCAGGTTGGAGCAGCCTGTATCTCAGCACAGGAATAAGGTAGGGAAGAATTCTAAGGCTCATTTTGACTGCCTCCAGAAGTTAGATCAGATGGCAAATTGGATTTGGTGCTAGGTCTTTCCCTTTAGGTTTTACCCCAACAATGTTTTCATTAGTTTCGCTCACTCTCGAAATCAAGCATTTTACAGCAGGTTGGAGCAGCCTGTATCTCAGCACAGGAATAAGGTAGGGAAGAATTCTAAGGCTCATTTTGACTGCCTCCAGAAGTTAGATCAGATGGCAAATTGGATTTGGTGCTAGGTCTTTCCCTTTAGGTTTTACCCCAACAATGTTTTCATTAGTTTCGCTCACTCTCGAAATCAAGCATTTTACAGCAGGTTGGAGCAGCCTGTATCTCAGCACAGGAATAAGGTAGGGAAGAATTCTAAGGCTCATTTTGACTGCCTCCAGAAGTTAGATCAGATAGCAAATTGGATTTGGTGCTAGGTCTTTCCCTTTAGGTTTTACCCCAACAATGTTTTCATTAGTTTCGCTCACTCTCGAAATCAAGCATTTTACAGCAGGTTGGAGCAGCCTGTATCTCAGCACAGGAATAAGGTAGGGAAGAATTCTAAGGCTCATTTTGACTGCCTCCAGAAGTTAGATCAGATGGCAAATTGGATTTGGTGCTAGGTCTTTCCCTTTAGGTTTTACCCCAACAATGTTTTCATTAGTTTCGCTCACTCTCGAAATCAAGCATTTTACAGCAGGTTGGAGCAGCCTGTATCTCAGCACAGGAATAAGGTAGGGAAGAATTCTAAGGCTCATTTTGACTGCCTCCAGAAGTTAGATCAGATGGCAAATTGGATTTGGTGCTAGGTCTTTCCCTTTAGGTTTTACCCCAACAATGTTTTCATTAGTTTCGCTCACTCTCGAAATCAAGCATTTTACAGCAGGTTGGAGCAGCCTGTATCTCAGCACAGGAATAAGGTAGGGAAGAATTCTAAGGCTCATTTTGACTGCCTCCAGAAGTTAGATCAGATGGCAAATTGGATTTGGTGCTAGGTCTTTCCCTTTAGGTTTTACCCCAACAATGTTTTCATTAGTTTCGCTCACTCTCGAAATCAAGCATTTTACAGCAGGTTGGAGCAGCCTGTATCTCAGCACAGGAATAAGGTAGGGAAGAATTCTAAGGCTCATTTTGACTGCCTCCAGAAGTTAGATCAGATGGCAAATTGGATTTGGTGCTAGGTCTTTCCCTTTAGGTTTTACCCCAACAATGTTTTCATTAGTTTCGCTCACTCTCGAAATCAAGCATTTTACAGCAGGTTGGAGCAGCCTGTATCTCAGCACAGGAATAAGGTAGGGAAGAATTCTAAGGCTCATTTTGACTGCCTCCAGAAGTTAGATCAGATGGCAAATTGGATTTGGTGCTAGGTCTTTCCCTTTAGGTTTTACCCCAACAATGTTTTCATTAGTTTCGCTCACTCTCGAAATCAAGCATTTTACAGCAGGTTGGAGCAGCCTGTATCTCAGCACAGGAATAAGGTAGGGAAGAATTCTAAGGATCATTTTGACTGCCTCCAGAAGTTAGATCAGATGGCAAATTGGATTTGGTGCTAGGTCTTTCCCTTTAGGTTTTACCCCAACAATGTTTTCATTAGTTTCGCTCACTCTCGAAATCAAGCATTTTACAGCAGGTTGGAGCAGCCTGTATCTCAGCACAGGAATAAGGTAGGGAAGAATTCTAAGGATCATTTTGACTGCCTCCAGAAGTTAGATCAGATGGCAAATTGGATTTGGTGCTAGGTCTTTCCCTTTAGGTTTTACCCCAACAATGTTTTCATTAGTTTCGCTCACTCTCGAAATCAAGCATTTTACAGCAGGTTGGAGCAGCCTGTATCTCAGCACAGGAATAAGGTAGGGAAGAATTCTAAGGCTCATTTTGACTGCCTCCAGAAGTTAGATCAGATGGCAAATTGGATTTGGTGCTAGGTCTTTCCCTTTAGGTTTTACCCCAACAATGTTTTCATTATTCGCTCACTCTCGAAATCAAGCATTTTACAGCAGGTTGGAGCAGCCTGTATCTCAGCACAGGAATAAGGTAGGGAAGAATTCTAAGGCTCATTTTGACTGCCTCCAGAAGTTAGATCAGATGGCAAATTGGATTTGGTGCTAGGTCTTTCCCTTTAGGTTTTACCCCAACAATGTTTTCATTAGTTTCGCTCACTCTCGAAATCAAGCATTTTACAGCAGGTTGGAGCAGCCTGTATCTCAGCACAGGAATAAGGTAGGGAAGAATTCTAAGGCTCATTTTGACTGCCTCCAGAAGTTAGATCAGATGGCAAATTGGATTTGGTGCTAGGTCTTTCCCTTTAGGTTTTACCCCAACAATGTTTTCATTATTCGCTCACTCTCGAAATCAAGCATTTTACAGCAGGTTGGAGCAGCCTGTATCTCAGCACAGGAATAAGGTAGGGAAGAATTCTAAGGCTCATTTTGACTGCCTCCAGAAGTTAGATCAGATGGCAAATTGGATTTGGTGCTAGGTCTTTCCCTTTAGGTTTTACCCCAACAATGTTTTCATTAGTTTCGCTCACTCTCGAAATCAAGCATTTTACAGCAGGTTGGAGCAGCCTGTATCTCAGCACAGGAATAAGGTAGGGAAGAATTCTAAGGCTCATTTTGACTGCCTCCAGAAGTTAGATCAGATGGCAAATTGGATTTGGTGCTAGGTCTTTCCCTTTAGGTTTTACCCCAACAATGTTTTCATTAGTTTCGCTCACTCTCGAAATCAAGCATTTTACAGCAGGTTGGAGCAGCCTGTATCTCAGCACAGGAATAAGGTAGGGAAGAATTCTAAGGCTCATTTTGACTGCCTCCAGAAGTTAGATCAGATGGCAAATTGGATTTGGTGCTAGGTCTTTCCCTTTAGGTTTTACCCCAACAATGTTTTCATTAGTTTCGCTCACTCTCGAAATCAAGCATTTTACAGCAGGTTGGAGCAGCCTGTATCTCAGCACAGGAATAAGGTAGGGAAGAATTCTAAGGCTCATTTTGACTGCCTCCAGAAGTTAGATCAGATGGCAAATTGGATTTGGTGCTAGGTCTTTCCCTTTAGGTTTTACCCCAACAATGTTTTCATTAGTTTCGCTCACTCTCGAAATCAAGCATTTTACAGCAGGTTGGAGCAGCCTGTATCTCAGCACAGGAATAAGGTAGGGAAGAATTCTAAGGATCATTTTGACTGCCTCCAGAAGTTAGATCAGATGGCAAATTGGATTTGGTGCTAGGTCTTTCCCTTTAGGTTTTACCCCAACAATGTTTTCATTAGTTTCGCTCACTCTCGAAATCAAGCATTTTACAGCAGGTTGGAGCAGCCTGTATCTCAGCACAGGATAAGGTAGGGAAGAATTCTAAGGATCATTTTGACTGCCTCCAGAAGTTAGATCAGATGGCAAATTGGATTTGGTGCTAGGTCTTTCCCTTTAGGTTTTACCCCAACAATGTTTTCATTAGTTTCGCTCACTCTCGAAATCAAGCATTTTACAGCAGGTTGGAGCAGCCTGTATCTCAGCACAGGAATAAGGTAGGGAAGAATTCTAAGGCTCATTTTGACTGCCTCCAGAAGTTAGATCAGATGGCAAATTGGATTTGGTGCTAGGTCTTTCCCTTTAGGTTTTACCCCAACAATGTTTTCATTAGTTTCGCTCACTCTCGAAATCAAGCATTTTACAGCAGGTTGGAGCAGCCTGTATCTCAGCACAGGAATAAGGTAGGGAAGAATTCTAAGGATCATTTTGACTGCCTCCAGAAGTTAGATCAGATGGCAAATTGGATTTGGTGCTAGGTCTTTCCCTTTAGGTTTTACCCCAACAATGTTTTCATTAGTTTCGCTCACTCTCGAAATCAAGCATTTTACAGCAGGTTGGAGCAGCCTGTATCTCAGCACAGGAATAAGGTAGGGAAGAATTCTAAGGCTCATTTTGACTGCCTCCAGAAGTTAGATCAGATGGCAAATTGGATTTGGTGCTAGGTCTTTCCCTTTAGGTTTTACCCCAACAATGTTTTCATTAGTTTCGCTCACTCTCGAAATCAAGCATTTTACAGCAGGTTGGAGCAGCCTGTATCTCAGCACAGGAATAAGGTAGGGAAGAATTCTAAGGCTCATTTTGACTGCCTCCAGAAGTTAGATCAGATGGCAAATTGGATTTGGTGCTAGGTCTTTCCCTTTAGGTTTTACCCCAACAATGTTTTCATTAGTTTCGCTCACTCTCGAAATCAAGCATTTTACAGCAGGTTGGAGCAGCCTGTATCTCAGCACAGGAATAAGGTAGGGAAGAATTCTAAGGATCATTTTGACTGCCTCCAGAAGTTAGATCAGATGGCAAATTGGATTTGGTGCTAGGTCTTTCCCTTTAGGTTTTACCCCAACAATGTTTTCATTAGTTTCGCTCACTCTCAAAATCAAGCATTTTACAGCAGGTTGGAGCAGCCTGTATCTCAGCACAGGAATAAGGTAGGGAAGAATTCTAAGGATCATTTTGACTGCCTCCAGAAGTTAGATCAGATGGCAAATTGGATTTGGTGCTAGGTCTTTCCCTTTAGGTTTTACCCCAACAATGTTTTCATTAGTTTCGCTCACTCTCGAAATCAAGCATTTTACAGCAGGTTGGAGCAGCCTGTATCTCAGCACAGGAATAAGGTAGGGAAGAATTCTAAGGCTCATTTTGACTGCCTCCAGAAGTTAGATCAGATGGCAAATTGGATTTGGTGCTAGGTCTTTCCCTTTAGGTTTTACCCCAACAATGTTTTCATTAGTTTCGCTCACTCTCGAAATCAAGCATTTTACAGCAGGTTGGAGCAGCCTGTATCTCAGCACAGGAATAAGGTAGGGAAGAATTCTAAGGCTCATTTTGACTGCCTCCAGAAGTTAGATCAGATGGCAAATTGGATTTGGTGCTAGGTCTTTCCCTTTAGGTTTTACCCCAACAATGTTTTCATTAGTTTCGCTCACTCTCGAAATCAAGCATTTTACAGCAGGTTGGAGCAGCCTGTATCTCAGCACAGGAATAAGGTAGGGAAGAATTCTAAGGCTCATTTTGACTGCCTCCAGAAGTTAGATCAGATGGCAAATTGGATTTGGTGCTAGGTCTTTCCCTTTAGGTTTTACCCCAACAATGTTTTCATTAGTTTCGCTCACTCTCGAAATCAAGCATTTTACAGCAGGTTGGAGCAGCCTGTATCTCAGCACAGGAATAAGGTAGGGAAGAATTCTAAGGCTCATTTTGACTGCCTCCAGAAGTTAGATCAGATGGCAAATTGGATTTGGTGCTAGGTCTTTCCCTTTAGGTTTTACCCCAACAATGTTTTCATTAGTTTCGCTCACTCTCGAAATCAAGCATTTTACAGCAGGTTGGAGCAGCCTGTATCTCAGCACAGGAATAAGGTAGGGAAGAATTCTAAGGCTCATTTTGACTGCCTCCAGAAGTTAGATCAGATGGCAAATTGGATTTGGTGCTAGGTCTTTCCCTTTAGGTTTTACCCCAACAATGTTTTCATTATTCGCTCACTCTCGAAATCAAGCATTTTACAGCAGGTTGGAGCAGCCTGTATCTCAGCACAGGAATAAGGTAGGGAAGAATTCTAAGGCTCATTTTGACTGCCTCCAGAAGTTAGATCAGATGGCAAATTGGATTTGGTGCTAGGTCTTTCCCTTTAGGTTTTACCCCAACAATGTTTTCATTAGTTTCGCTCACTCTCGAAATCAAGCATTTTACAGCAGGTTGGAGCAGCCTGTATCTCAGCACAGGAATAAGGTAGGGAAGAATTCTAAGGCTCATTTTGACTGCCTCCAGAAGTTAGATCAGATGGCAAATTGGATTTGGTGCTAGGTCTTTCCCTTTAGGTTTTACCCCAACAATGTTTTCATTAGTTTCGCTCACTCTCGAAATCAAGCATTTTACAGCAGGTTGGAGCAGCCTGTATCTCAGCACAGGAATAAGGTAGGGAAGAATTCTAAGGCTCATTTTGACTGCCTCCAGAAGTTAGATCAGATGGCAAATTGGATTTGGTGCTAGGTCTTTCCCTTTAGGTTTTACCCCAACAATGTTTTCATTAGTTTCGCTCACTCTCGAAATCAAGCATTTTACAGCAGGTTGGAGCAGCCTGTATCTCAGCACAGGAATAAGGTAGGGAAGAATTCTAAGGCTCATTTTGACTGCCTCCAGAAGTTAGATCAGATGGCAAATTGGATTTGGTGCTAGGTCTTTCCCTTTAGGTTTTACCCCAACAATGTTTTCATTAGTTTCGCTCACTCTCGAAATCAAGCATTTTACAGCAGGTTGGAGCAGCCTGTATCTCAGCACAGGAATAAGGTAGGGAAGAATTCTAAGGATCATTTTGACTGCCTCCAGAAGTTAGATCAGATGGCAAATTGGATTTGGTGCTAGGTCTTTCCCTTTAGGTTTTACCCCAACAATGTTTTCATTAGTTTCGCTCACTCTCGAAATCAAGCATTTTACAGCAGGTTGGAGCAGCCTGTATCTCAGCACAGGATAAGGTAGGGAAGAATTCTAAGGATCATTTTGACTGCCTCCAGAAGTTAGATCAGATGGCAAATTGGATTTGGTGCTAGGTCTTTCCCTTTAGGTTTTACCCCAACAATGTTTTCATTAGTTTCGCTCACTCTCGAAATCAAGCATTTTACAGCAGGTTGGAGCAGCCTGTATCTCAGCACAGGAATAAGGTAGGGAAGAATTCTAAGGCTCATTTTGACTGCCTCCAGAAGTTAGATCAGATGGCAAATTGGATTTGGTGCTAGGTCTTTCCCTTTAGGTTTTACCCCAACAATGTTTTCATTAGTTTCGCTCACTCTCGAAATCAAGCATTTTACAGCAGGTTGGAGCAGCCTGTATCTCAGCACAGGAATAAGGTAGGGAAGAATTCTAAGGATCATTTTGACTGCCTCCAGAAGTTAGATCAGATGGCAAATTGGATTTGGTGCTAGGTCTTTCCCTTTAGGTTTTACCCCAACAATGTTTTCATTAGTTTCGCTCACTCTCGAAATCAAGCATTTTACAGCAGGTTGGAGCAGCCTGTATCTCAGCACAGGAATAAGGTAGGGAAGAATTCTAAGGCTCATTTTGACTGCCTCCAGAAGTTAGATCAGATGGCAAATTGGATTTGGTGCTAGGTCTTTCCCTTTAGGTTTTACCCCAACAATGTTTTCATTAGTTTCGCTCACTCTCGAAATCAAGCATTTTACAGCAGGTTGGAGCAGCCTGTATCTCAGCACAGGAATAAGGTAGGGAAGAATTCTAAGGATCATTTTGACTGCCTCCAGAAGTTAGATCAGATGGCAAATTGGATTTGGTGCTAGGTCTTTCCCTTTAGGTTTTACCCCAACAATGTTTTCATTAGTTTCGCTCACTCTCGAAATCAAGCATTTTACAGCAGGTTGGAGCAGCCTGTATCTCAGCACAGGAATAAGGTAGGGAAGAATTCTAAGGATCATTTTGACTGCCTCCAGAAGTTAGATCAGATGGCAAATTGGATTTGGTGCTAGGTCTTTCCCTTTAGGTTTTACCCCAACAATGTTTTCATTAGTTTCGCTCACTCTCAAAATCAAGCATTTTACAGCAGGTTGGAGCAGCCTGTATCTCAGCACAGGAATAAGGTAGGGAAGAATTCTAAGGATCATTTTGACTGCCTCCAGAAGTTAGATCAGATGGCAAATTGGATTTGGTGCTAGGTCTTTCCCTTTAGGTTTTACCCCAACAATGTTTTCATTAGTTTCGCTCACTCTCGAAATCAAGCATTTTACAGCAGGTTGGAGCAGCCTGTATCTCAGCACAGGAATAAGGTAGGGAAGAATTCTAAGGCTCATTTTGACTGCCTCCAGAAGTTAGATCAGATGGCAAATTGGATTTGGTGCTAGGTCTTTCCCTTTAGGTTTTACCCCAACAATGTTTTCATTAGTTTCGCTCACTCTCGAAATCAAGCATTTTACAGCAGGTTGGAGCAGCCTGTATCTCAGCACAGGAATAAGGTAGGGAAGAATTCTAAGGCTCATTTTGACTGCCTCCAGAAGTTAGATCAGATGGCAAATTGGATTTGGTGCTAGGTCTTTCCCTTTAGGTTTTACCCCAACAATGTTTTCATTAGTTTCGCTCACTCTCGAAATCAAGCATTTTACAGCAGGTTGGAGCAGCCTGTATCTCAGCACAGGAATAAGGTAGGGAAGAATTCTAAGGCTCATTTTGACTGCCTCCAGAAGTTAGATCAGATGGCAAATTGGATTTGGTGCTAGGTCTTTCCCTTTAGGTTTTACCCCAACAATGTTTTCATTAGTTTCGCTCACTCTCGAAATCAAGCATTTTACAGCAGGTTGGAGCAGCCTGTATCTCAGCACAGGAATAAGGTAGGGAAGAATTCTAAGGCTCATTTTGACTGCCTCCAGAAGTTAGATCAGATGGCAAATTGGATTTGGTGCTAGGTCTTTCCCTTTAGGTTTTACCCCAACAATGTTTTCATTAGTTTCGCTCACTCTCGAAATCAAGCATTTTACAGCAGGTTGGAGCAGCCTGTATCTCAGCACAGGAATAAGGTAGGGAAGAATTCTAAGGCTCATTTTGACTGCCTCCAGAAGTTAGATCAGATGGCAAATTGGATTTGGTGCTAGGTCTTTCCCTTTAGGTTTTACCCCAACAATGTTTTCATTAGTTTCGCTCACTCTCGAAATCAAGCATTTTACAGCAGGTTGGAGCAGCCTGTATCTCAGCACAGGAATAAGGTAGGGAAGAATTCTAAGGCTCATTTTGACTGCCTCCAGAAGTTAGATCAGATGGCAAATTGGATTTGGTGCTAGGTCTTTCCCTTTAGGTTTTACCCCAACAATGTTTTCATTAGTTTCGCTCACTCTCGAAATCAAGCATTTTACAGCAGGTTGGAGCAGCCTGTATCTCAGCACAGGAATAAGGTAGGGAAGAATTCTAAGGCTCATTTTGACTGCCTCCAGAAGTTAGATCAGATGGCAAATTGGATTTGGTGCTAGGTCTTTCCCTTTAGGTTTTACCCCAACAATGTTTTCATTAGTTTCGCTCACTCTCGAAATCAAGCATTTTACAGCAGGTTGGAGCAGCCTGTATCTCAGCACAGGAATAAGGTAGGGAAGAATTCTAAGGATCATTTTGACTGCCTCCAGAAGTTAGATCAGATGGCAAATTGGATTTGGTGCTAGGTCTTTCCCTTTAGGTTTTACCCCAACTACCCCAACAATGTTTTCATTAGTTTCGCTCACTCTCGAAATCAAGCATTTTACAGCAGGTTGGAGCAGCCTGTATCTCAGCACAGGAATAAGGTAGGGAAGAATTCTAAGGCTCATTTTGACTGCCTCCAGAAGTTAGATCAGATGGCAAATTGGATTTGGTGCTAGGTCTTTCCCTTTAGGTTTTACCCCAACAATGTTTTCATTAGTTTCGCTCACTCTCGAAATCAAGCATTTTACAGCAGGTTGGAGCAGCCTGTATCTCAGCACAGGAATAAGGTAGGGAAGAATTCTAAGGCTCATTTTGACTGCCTCCAGAAGTTAGATCAGATGGCAAATTGGATTTGGTGCTAGGTCTTTCCCTTTAGGTTTTACCCCAACAATGTTTTCATTAGTTTCGCTCACTCTCGAAATCAAGCATTTTACAGCAGGTTGGAGCAGCCTGTATCTCAGCACAGGAATAAGGTAGGGAAGAATTCTAAGGCTCATTTTGACTGCCTCCAGAAGTTAGATCAGATGGCAAATTGGATTTGGTGCTAGGTCTTTCCCTTTAGGTTTTACCCCAACAATGTTTTCATTAGTTTCGCTCACTCTCGAAATCAAGCATTTTACAGCAGGTTGGAGCAGCCTGTATCTCAGCACAGGAATAAGGTAGGGAAGAATTCTAAGGCTCATTTTGACTGCCTCCAGAAGTTAGATCAGATGGCAAATTGGATTTGGTGCTAGGTCTTTCCCTTTAGGTTTTACCCCAACAATGTTTTCATTAGTTTCGCTCACTCTCGAAATCAAGCATTTTACAGCAGGTTGGAGCAGCCTGTATCTCAGCACAGGAATAAGGTAGGGAAGAATTCTAAGGCTCATTTTGACTGCCTCCAGAAGTTAGATCAGATGGCAAATTGGATTTGGTGCTAGGTCTTTCCCTTTAGGTTTTACCCCAACAATGTTTTCATTAGTTTCGCTCACTCTCGAAATCAAGCATTTTACAGCAGGTTGGAGCAGCCTGTATCTCAGCACAGGAATAAGGTAGGGAAGAATTCTAAGGCTCATTTTGACTGCCTCCAGAAGTTAGATCAGATGGCAAATTGGATTTGGTGCTAGGTCTTTCCCTTTAGGTTTTACCCCAACAATGTTTTCATTAGTTTCGCTCACTCTCGAAATCAAGCATTTTACAGCAGGTTGGAGCAGCCTGTATCTCAGCACAGGAATAAGGTAGGGAAGAATTCTAAGGCTCATTTTGACTGCCTCCAGAAGTTAGATCAGATGGCAAATTGGATTTGGTGCTAGGTCTTTCCCTTTAGGTTTTACCCCAACAATGTTTTCATTAGTTTCGCTCACTCTCGAAATCAAGCATTTTACAGCAGGTTGGAGCAGCCTGTATCTCAGCACAGGAATAAGGTAGGGAAGAATTCTAAGGCTCATTTTGACTGCCTCCAGAAGTTAGATCAGATGGCAAATTGGATTTGGTGCTAGGTCTTTCCCTTTAGGTTTTACCCCAACAATGTTTTCATTAGTTTCGCTCACTCTCGAAATCAAGCAT
This sequence comes from Melanerpes formicivorus, assembly GCF_026170545.1. Taxonomy (NCBI): domain Eukaryota; kingdom Metazoa; phylum Chordata; class Aves; order Piciformes; family Picidae; genus Melanerpes; species Melanerpes formicivorus. The sequence goes on along the minus strand of NW_027143573.1, from coordinate 40,775 downwards.
TTTACAGCAGGTTGGAGCAGCCTGTATCTCAGCACAGGAATAAGGTAGGGAAGAATTCTAAGGCTCATTTTGACTGCCTCCAGAAGTTAGATCAGATGGCAAATTGGATTTGGTGCTAGGTCTTTCCCTTTAGGTTTTACCCCAACAATGTTTTCATTAGTTTCGCTCACTCTCGAAATCAAGCATTTTACAGCAGGTTGGAGCAGCCTGTATCTCAGCACAGGAATAAGGTAGGGAAGAATTCTAAGGCTCATTTTGACTGCCTCCAGAAGTTAGATCAGATGGCAAATTGGATTTGGTGCTAGGTCTTTCCCTTTAGGTTTTACCCCAACAATGTTTTCATTAGTTTCGCTCACTCTCGAAATCAAGCATTTTACAGCAGGTTGGAGCAGCCTGTATCTCAGCACAGGAATAAGGTAGGGAAGAATTCTAAGGCTCATTTTGACTGCCTCCAGAAGTTAGATCAGATGGCAAATTGGATTTGGTGCTAGGTCTTTCCCTTTAGGTTTTACCCCAACAATGTTTTCATTAGTTTCGCTCACTCTCGAAATCAAGCATTTTACAGCAGGTTGGAGCAGCCTGTATCTCAGCACAGGAATAAGGTAGGGAAGAATTCTAAGGCTCATTTTGACTGCCTCCAGAAGTTAGATCAGATGGCAAATTGGATTTGGTGCTAGGTCTTTCCCTTTAGGTTTTACCCCAACAATGTTTTCATTAGTTTCGCTCACTCTCGAAATCAAGCATTTTACAGCAGGTTGGAGCAGCCTGTATCTCAGCACAGGAATAAGGTAGGGAAGAATTCTAAGGATCATTTTGACTGCCTCCAGAAGTTAGATCAGATGGCAAATTGGATTTGGTGCTAGGTCTTTCCCTTTAGGTTTTACCCCAACAATGTTTTCATTAGTTTCGCTCACTCTCGAAATCAAGCATTTTACAGCAGGTTGGAGCAGCCTGTATCTCAGCACAGGAATAAGGTAGGGAAGAATTCTAAGGCTCATTTTGACTGCCTCCAGAAGTTAGATCAGATGGCAAATTGGATTTGGTGCTAGGTCTTTCCCTTTAGGTTTTACCCCAACAATGTTTTCATTAGTTTCGCTCACTCTCGAAATCAAGCATTTTACAGCAGGTTGGAGCAGCCTGTATCTCAGCACAGGAATAAGGTAGGGAAGAATTCTAAGGCTCATTTTGACTGCCTCCAGAAGTTAGATCAGATGGCAAATTGGATTTGGTGCTAGGTCTTTCCCTTTAGGTTTTACCCCAACAATGTTTTCATTAGTTTCGCTCACTCTCGAAATCAAGCATTTTACAGCAGGTTGGAGCAGCCTGTATCTCAGCACAGGAATAAGGTAGGGAAGAATTCTAAGGCTCATTTTGACTGCCTCCAGAAGTTAGATCAGATGGCAAATTGGATTTGGTGCTAGGTCTTTCCCTTTAGGTTTTACCCCAACAATGTTTTCATTAGTTTCGCTCACTCTCGAAATCAAGCATTTTACAGCAGGTTGGAGCAGCCTGTATCTCAGCACAGGAATAAGGTAGGGAAGAATTCTAAGGCTCATTTTGACTGCCTCCAGAAGTTAGATCAGATGGCAAATTGGATTTGGTGCTAGGTCTTTCCCTTTAGGTTTTACCCCAACAATGTTTTCATTAGTTTCGCTCACTCTCGAAATCAAGCATTTTACAGCAGGTTGGAGCAGCCTGTATCTCAGCACAGGAATAAGGTAGGGAAGAATTCTAAGGCTCATTTTGACTGCCTCCAGAAGTTAGATCAGATGGCAAATTGGATTTGGTGCTAGGTCTTTCCCTTTAGGTTTTACCCCAACAATGTTTTCATTAGTTTCGCTCACTCTCGAAATCAAGCATTTTACAGCAGGTTGGAGCAGCCTGTATCTCAGCACAGGAATAAGGTAGGGAAGAATTCTAAGGCTCATTTTGACTGCCTCCAGAAGTTAGATCAGATGGCAAATTGGATTTGGTGCTAGGTCTTTCCCTTTAGGTTTTACCCCAACAATGTTTTCATTAGTTTCGCTCACTCTCGAAATCAAGCATTTTACAGCAGGTTGGAGCAGCCTGTATCTCAGCACAGGAATAAGGTAGGGAAGAATTCTAAGGCTCATTTTGACTGCCTCCAGAAGTTAGATCAGATGGCAAATTGGATTTGGTGCTAGGTCTTTCCCTTTAGGTTTTACCCCAACAATGTTTTCATTAGTTTCGCTCACTCTCGAAATCAAGCATTTTACAGCAGGTTGGAGCAGCCTGTATCTCAGCACAGGAATAAGGTAGGGAAGAATTCTAAGGATCATTTTGACTGCCTCCAGAAGTTAGATCAGATGGCAAATTGGATTTGGTGCTAGGTCTTTCCCTTTAGGTTTTACCCCAACAATGTTTTCATTAGTTTCGCTCACTCTCGAAATCAAGCATTTTACAGCAGGTTGGAGCAGCCTGTATCTCAGCACAGGAATAAGGTAGGGAAGAATTCTAAGGCTCATTTTGACTGCCTCCAGAAGTTAGATCAGATGGCAAATTGGATTTGGTGCTAGGTCTTTCCCTTTAGGTTTTACCCCAACAATGTTTTCATTAGTTTCGCTCACTCTCGAAATCAAGCATTTTACAGCAGGTTGGAGCAGCCTGTATCTCAGCACAGGAATAAGGTAGGGAAGAATTCTAAGGCTCATTTTGACTGCCTCCAGAAGTTAGATCAGATGGCAAATTGGATTTGGTGCTAGGTCTTTCCCTTTAGGTTTTACCCCAACAATGTTTTCATTAGTTTCGCTCACTCTCGAAATCAAGCATTTTACAGCAGGTTGGAGCAGCCTGTATCTCAGCACAGGAATAAGGTAGGGAAGAATTCTAAGGCTCATTTTGACTGCCTCCAGAAGTTAGATCAGATGGCAAATTGGATTTGGTGCTAGGTCTTTCCCTTTAGGTTTTACCCCAACAATGTTTTCATTAGTTTCGCTCACTCTCGAAATCAAGCATTTTACAGCAGGTTGGAGCAGCCTGTATCTCAGCACAGGAATAAGGTAGGGAAGAATTCTAAGGCTCATTTTGACTGCCTCCAGAAGTTAGATCAGATGGCAAATTGGATTTGGTGCTAGGTCTTTCCCTTTAGGTTTTACCCCAACAATGTTTTCATTAGTTTCGCTCACTCTCGAAATCAAGCATTTTACAGCAGGTTGGAGCAGCCTGTATCTCAGCACAGGAATAAGGTAGGGAAGAATTCTAAGGCTCATTTTGACTGCCTCCAGAAGTTAGATCAGATGGCAAATTGGATTTGGTGCTAGGTCTTTCCCTTTAGGTTTTACCCCAACAATGTTTTCATTAGTTTCGCTCACTCTCGAAATCAAGCATTTTACAGCAGGTTGGAGCAGCCTGTATCTCAGCACAGGAATAAGGTAGGGAAGAATTCTAAGGCTCATTTTGACTGCCTCCAGAAGTTAGATCAGATGGCAAATTGGATTTGGTGCTAGGTCTTTCCCTTTAGGTTTTACCCCAACAATGTTTTCATTAGTTTCGCTCACTCTCGAAATCAAGCATTTTACAGCAGGTTGGAGCAGCCTGTATCTCAGCACAGGAATAAGGTAGGGAAGAATTCTAAGGCTCATTTTGACTGCCTCCAGAAGTTAGATCAGATGGCAAATTGGATTTGGTGCTAGGTCTTTCCCTTTAGGTTTTACCCCAACAATGTTTTCATTAGTTTCGCTCACTCTCGAAATCAAGCATTTTACAGCAGGTTGGAGCAGCCTGTATCTCAGCACAGGAATAAGGTAGGGAAGAATTCTAAGGCTCATTTTGACTGCCTCCAGAAGTTAGATCAGATGGCAAATTGGATTTGGTGCTAGGTCTTTCCCTTTAGGTTTTACCCCAACAATGTTTTCATTAGTTTCGCTCACTCTCGAAATCAAGCATTTTACAGCAGGTTGGAGCAGCCTGTATCTCAGCACAGGAATAAGGTAGGGAAGAATTCTAAGGCTCATTTTGACTGCCTCCAGAAGTTAGATCAGATGGCAAATTGGATTTGGTGCTAGGTCTTTCCCTTTAGGTTTTACCCCAACAATGTTTTCATTAGTTTCGCTCACTCTCGAAATCAAGCATTTTACAGCAGGTTGGAGCAGCCTGTATCTCAGCACAGGAATAAGGTAGGGAAGAATTCTAAGGCTCATTTTGACTGCCTCCAGAAGTTAGATCAGATGGCAAATTGGATTTGGTGCTAGGTCTTTCCCTTTAGGTTTTACCCCAACAATGTTTTCATTAGTTTCGCTCACTCTCGAAATCAAGCATTTTACAGCAGGTTGGAGCAGCCTGTATCTCAGCACAGGAATAAGGTAGGGAAGAATTCTAAGGCTCATTTTGACTGCCTCCAGAAGTTAGATCAGATGGCAAATTGGATTTGGTGCTAGGTCTTTCCCTTTAGGTTTTACCCCAACAATGTTTTCATTAGTTTCGCTCACTCTCGAAATCAAGCATTTTACAGCAGGTTGGAGCAGCCTGTATCTCAGCACAGGAATAAGGTAGGGAAGAATTCTAAGGCTCATTTTGACTGCCTCCAGAAGTTAGATCAGATGGCAAATTGGATTTGGTGCTAGGTCTTTCCCTTTAGGTTTTACCCCAACAATGTTTTCATTAGTTTCGCTCACTCTCGAAATCAAGCATTTTACAGCAGGTTGGAGCAGCCTGTATCTCAGCACAGGAATAAGGTAGGGAAGAATTCTAAGGCTCATTTTGACTGCCTCCAGAAGTTAGATCAGATGGCAAATTGGATTTGGTGCTAGGTCTTTCCCTTTAGGTTTTACCCCAACAATGTTTTCATTAGTTTCGCTCACTCTCGAAATCAAGCATTTTACAGCAGGTTGGAGCAGCCTGTATCTCAGCACAGGAATAAGGTAGGGAAGAATTCTAAGGCTCATTTTGACTGCCTCCAGAAGTTAGATCAGATGGCAAATTGGATTTGGTGCTAGGTCTTTCCCTTTAGGTTTTACCCCAACAATGTTTTCATTAGTTTCGCTCACTCTCGAAATCAAGCATTTTACAGCAGGTTGGAGCAGCCTGTATCTCAGCACAGGAATAAGGTAGGGAAGAATTCTAAGGCTCATTTTGACTGCCTCCAGAAGTTAGATCAGATGGCAAATTGGATTTGGTGCTAGGTCTTTCCCTTTAGGTTTTACCCCAACAATGTTTTCATTAGTTTCGCTCACTCTCGAAATCAAGCATTTTACAGCAGGTTGGAGCAGCCTGTATCTCAGCACAGGAATAAGGTAGGGAAGAATTCTAAGGCTCATTTTGACTGCCTCCAGAAGTTAGATCAGATGGCAAATTGGATTTGGTGCTAGGTCTTTCCCTTTAGGTTTTACCCCAACAATGTTTTCATTAGTTTCGCTCACTCTCGAAATCAAGCATTTTACAGCAGGTTGGAGCAGCCTGTATCTCAGCACAGGAATAAGGTAGGGAAGAATTCTAAGGCTCATTTTGACTGCCTCCAGAAGTTAGATCAGATGGCAAATTGGATTTGGTGCTAGGTCTTTCCCTTTAGGTTTTACCCCAACAATGTTTTCATTAGTTTCGCTCACTCTCGAAATCAAGCATTTTACAGCAGGTTGGAGCAGCCTGTATCTCAGCACAGGAATAAGGTAGGGAAGAATTCTAAGGCTCATTTTGACTGCCTCCAGAAGTTAGATCAGATGGCAAATTGGATTTGGTGCTAGGTCTTTCCCTTTAGGTTTTACCCCAACAATGTTTTCATTAGTTTCGCTCACTCTCGAAATCAAGCATTTTACAGCAGGTTGGAGCAGCCTGTATCTCAGCACAGGAATAAGGTAGGGAAGAATTCTAAGGCTCATTTTGACTGCCTCCAGAAGTTAGATCAGATGGCAAATTGGATTTGGTGCTAGGTCTTTCCCTTTAGGTTTTACCCCAACAATGTTTTCATTAGTTTCGCTCACTCTCGAAATCAAGCATTTTACAGCAGGTTGGAGCAGCCTGTATCTCAGCACAGGAATAAGGTAGGGAAGAATTCTAAGGCTCATTTTGACTGCCTCCAGAAGTTAGATCAGATGGCAAATTGGATTTGGTGCTAGGTCTTTCCCTTTAGGTTTTACCCCAACAATGTTTTCATTAGTTTCGCTCACTCTCGAAATCAAGCATTTTACAGCAGGTTGGAGCAGCCTGTATCTCAGCACAGGAATAAGGTAGGGAAGAATTCTAAGGCTCATTTTGACTGCCTCCAGAAGTTAGATCAGATGGCAAATTGGATTTGGTGCTAGGTCTTTCCCTTTAGGTTTTACCCCAACAATGTTTTCATTAGTTTCGCTCACTCTCGAAATCAAGCATTTTACAGCAGGTTGGAGCAGCCTGTATCTCAGCACAGGAATAAGGTAGGGAAGAATTCTAAGGCTCATTTTGACTGCCTCCAGAAGTTAGATCAGATGGCAAATTGGATTTGGTGCTAGGTCTTTCCCTTTAGGTTTTACCCCAACAATGTTTTCATTAGTTTCGCTCACTCTCGAAATCAAGCATTTTACAGCAGGTTGGAGCAGCCTGTATCTCAGCACAGGAATAAGGTAGGGAAGAATTCTAAGGCTCATTTTGACTGCCTCCAGAAGTTAGATCAGATGGCAAATTGGATTTGGTGCTAGGTCTTTCCCTTTAGGTTTTACCCCAACAATGTTTTCATTAGTTTCGCTCACTCTCGAAATCAAGCATTTTACAGCAGGTTGGAGCAGCCTGTATCTCAGCACAGGAATAAGGTAGGGAAGAATTCTAAGGCTCATTTTGACTGCCTCCAGAAGTTAGATCAGATGGCAAATTGGATTTGGTGCTAGGTCTTTCCCTTTAGGTTTTACCCCAACAATGTTTTCATTAGTTTCGCTCACTCTCGAAATCAAGCATTTTACAGCAGGTTGGAGCAGCCTGTATCTCAGCACAGGAATAAGGTAGGGAAGAATTCTAAGGCTCATTTTGACTGCCTCCAGAAGTTAGATCAGATGGCAAATTGGATTTGGTGCTAGGTCTTTCCCTTTAGGTTTTACCCCAACAATGTTTTCATTAGTTTCGCTCACTCTCGAAATCAAGCATTTTACAGCAGGTTGGAGCAGCCTGTATCTCAGCACAGGAATAAGGTAGGGAAGAATTCTAAGGCTCATTTTGACTGCCTCCAGAAGTTAGATCAGATGGCAAATTGGATTTGGTGCTAGGTCTTTCCCTTTAGGTTTTACCCCAACAATGTTTTCATTAGTTTCGCTCACTCTCGAAATCAAGCATTTTACAGCAGGTTGGAGCAGCCTGTATCTCAGCACAGGAATAAGGTAGGGAAGAATTCTAAGGCTCATTTTGACTGCCTCCAGAAGTTAGATCAGATGGCAAATTGGATTTGGTGCTAGGTCTTTCCCTTTAGGTTTTACCCCAACAATGTTTTCATTAGTTTCGCTCACTCTCGAAATCAAGCATTTTACAGCAGGTTGGAGCAGCCTGTATCTCAGCACAGGAATAAGGTAGGGAAGAATTCTAAGGATCATTTTGACTGCCTCCAGAAGTTAGATCAGATGGCAAATTGGATTTGGTGCTAGGTCTTTCCCTTTAGGTTTTACCCCAACAATGTTTTCATTAGTTTCGCTCACTCTCGAAATCAAGCATTTTACAGCAGGTTGGAGCAGCCTGTATCTGAGCACAGGAATAAGGTAGGGAAGAATTCTAAGGATCATTTTGACTGCCTCCAGAAGTTAGATCAGATGGCAAATTGGATTTGGTGCTAGGTCTTTCCCTTTAGGTTTTACCCCAACAATGTTTTCATTAGTTTCGCTCACTCTCGAAATCAAGCATTTTACAGCAGGTTGGAGCAGCCTGTATCTCAGCACAGGAATAAGGTAGGGAAGAATTCTAAGGATCATTTTGACTGCCTCCAGAAGTTAGATCAGATGGCAAATTGGATTTGGTGCTAGGTCTTTCCCTTTAGGTTTTACCCCAACAATGTTTTCATTAGTTTCGCTCACTCTCGAAATCAAGCATTTTACAGCAGGTTGGAGCAGCCTGTATCTCAGCACAGGAATAAGGTAGGGAAGAATTCTAAGGCTCATTTTGACTGCCTCCAGAAGTTAGATCAGATGGCAAATTGGATTTGGTGCTAGGTCTTTCCCTTTAGGTTTTACCCCAACAATGTTTTCATTAGTTTCGCTCACTCTCGAAATCAAGCATTTTACAGCAGGTTGGAGCAGCCTGTATCTCAGCACAGGAATAAGGTAGGGAAGAATTCTAAGGCTCATTTTGACTGCCTCCAGAAGTTAGATCAGATGGCAAATTGGATTTGGTGCTAGGTCTTTCCCTTTAGGTTTTACCCCAACAATGTTTTCATTAGTTTCGCTCACTCTCGAAATCAAGCATTTTACAGCAGGTTGGAGCAGCCTGTATCTCAGCACAGGAATAAGGTAGGGAAGAATTCTAAGGCTCATTTTGACTGCCTCCAGAAGTTAGATCAGATGGCAAATTGGATTTGGTGCTAGGTCTTTCCCTTTAGGTTTTACCCCAACAATGTTTTCATTAGTTTCGCTCACTCTCGAAATCAAGCATTTTACAGCAGGTTGGAGCAGCCTGTATCTCAGCACAGGAATAAGGTAGGGAAGAATTCTAAGGCTCATTTTGACTGCCTCCAGAAGTTAGATCAGATGGCAAATTGGATTTGGTGCTAGGTCTTTCCCTTTAGGTTTTACCCCAACAATGTTTTCATTAGTTTCGCTCACTCTCGAAATCAAGCATTTTACAGCAGGTTGGAGCAGCCTGTATCTCAGCACAGGAATAAGGTAGGGAAGAATTCTAAGGCTCATTTTGACTGCCTCCAGAAGTTAGATCAGATGGCAAATTGGATTTGGTGCTAGGTCTTTCCCTTTAGGTTTTACCCCAACAATGTTTTCATTAGTTTCGCTCACTCTCGAAATCAAGCATTTTACAGCAGGTTGGAGCAGCCTGTATCTCAGCACAGGAATAAGGTAGGGAAGAATTCTAAGGCTCATTTTGACTGCCTCCAGAAGTTAGATCAGATGGCAAATTGGATTTGGTGCTAGGTCTTTCCCTTTAGGTTTTACCCCAACAATGTTTTCATTAGTTTCGCTCACTCTCGAAATCAAGCATTTTACAGCAGGTTGGAGCAGCCTGTATCTCAGCACAGGAATAAGGTAGGGAAGAATTCTAAGGATCATTTTGACTGCCTCCAGAAGTTAGATCAGATGGCAAATTGGATTTGGTGCTAGGTCTTTCCCTTTAGGTTTTACCCCAACAATGTTTTCATTAGTTTCGCTCACTCTCGAAATCAAGCATTTTACAGCAGGTTGGAGCAGCCTGTATCTCAGCACAGGAATAAGGTAGGGAAGAATTCTAAGGATCATTTTGACTGCCTCCAGAAGTTAGATCAGATGGCAAATTGGATTTGGTGCTAGGTCTTTCCCTTTAGGTTTTACCCCAACAATGTTTTCATTAGTTTCGCTCACTCTCGAAATCAAGCATTTTACAGCAGGTTGGAGCAGCCTGTATCTCAGCACAGGAATAAGGTAGGGAAGAATTCTAAGGATCATTTTGACTGCCTCCAGAAGTTAGATCAGATGGCAAATTGGATTTGGTGCTAGGTCTTTCCCTTTAGGTTTTACCCCAACAATGTTTTCATTAGTTTCGCTCACTCTCGAAATCAAGCATTTTACAGCAGGTTGGAGCAGCCTGTATCTCAGCACAGGAATAAGGTAGGGAAGAATTCTAAGGATCATTTTGACTGCCTCCAGAAGTTAGATCAGATGGCAAATTGGATTTGGTGCTAGGTCTTTCCCTTTAGGTTTTACCCCAACAATGTTTTCATTAGTTTCGCTCACTCTCGAAATCAAGCATTTTACAGCAGGTTGGAGCAGCCTGTATCTCAGCACAGGAATAAGGTAGGGAAGAATTCTAAGGATCATTTTGACTGCCTCCAGAAGTTAGATCAGATGGCAAATTGGATTTGGTGCTAGGTCTTTCCCTTTAGGTTTTACCCCAACAATGTTTTCATTAGTTTCGCTCACTCTCGAAATCAAGCATTTTACAGCAGGTTGGAGCAGCCTGTATCTCAGCACAGGAATAAGGTAGGGAAGAATTCTAAGGATCATTTTGACTGCCTCCAGAAGTTAGATCAGATGGCAAATTGGATTTGGTGCTAGGTCTTTCCCTTTAGGTTTTACCCCAACAATGTTTTCATTAGTTTCGCTCACTCTCGAAATCAAGCATTTTACAGCAGGTTGGAGCAGCCTGTATCTCAGCACAGGAATAAGGTAGGGAAGAATTCTAAGGCTCATTTTGACTGCCTCCAGAAGTTAGATCAGATGGCAAATTGGATTTGGTGCTAGGTCTTTCCCTTTAGGTTTTACCCCAACAATGTTTTCATTAGTTTCGCTCACTCTCGAAATCAAGCATTTTACAGCAGGTTGGAGCAGCCTGTATCTCAGCACAGGAATAAGGTAGGGAAGAATTCTAAGGATCATTTTGACTGCCTCCAGAAGTTAGATCAGATGGCAAATTGGATTTGGTGCTAGGTCTTTCCCTTTAGGTTTTACCCCAACAATGTTTTCATTAGTTTCGCTCACTCTCGAAATCAAGCATTTTACAGCAGGTTGGAGCAGCCTGTATCTCAGCACAGGAATAAGGTAGGGAAGAATTCTAAGGCTCATTTTGACTGCCTCCAGAAGTTAGATCAGATGGCAAATTGGATTTGGTGCTAGGTCTTTCCCTTTAGGTTTTACCCCAACAATGTTTTCATTAGTTTCGCTCACTCTCGAAATCAAGCATTTTACAGCAGGTTGGAGCAGCCTGTATCTCAGCACAGGAATAAGGTAGGGAAGAATTCTAAGGCTCATTTTGACTGCCTCCAGAAGTTAGATCAGATGGCAAATTGGATTTGGTGCTAGGTCTTTCCCTTTAGGTTTTACCCCAACAATGTTTTCATTAGTTTCGCTCACTCTCGAAATCAAGCATTTTACAGCAGGTTGGAGCAGCCTGTATCTCAGCACAGGAATAAGGTAGGGAAGAATTCTAAGGCTCATTTTGACTGCCTCCAGAAGTTAGATCAGATGGCAAATTGGATTTGGTGCTAGGTCTTTCCCTTTAGGTTTTACCCCAACAATGTTTTCATTAGTTTCGCTCACTCTCGAAATCAAGCATTTTACAGCAGGTTGGAGCAGCCTGTATCTCAGCACAGGAATAAGGTAGGGAAGAATTCTAAGGCTCATTTTGACTGCCTCCAGAAGTTAGATCAGATGGCAAATTGGATTTGGTGCTAGGTCTTTCCCTTTAGGTTTTACCCCAACAATGTTTTCATTAGTTTCGCTCACTCTCGAAATCAAGCATTTTACAGCAGGTTGGAGCAGCCTGTATCTCAGCACAGGAATAAGGTAGGGAAGAATTCTAAGGCTCATTTTGACTGCCTCCAGAAGTTAGATCAGATGGCAAATTGGATTTGGTGCTAGGTCTTTCCCTTTAGGTTTTACCCCAACAATGTTTTCATTAGTTTCGCTCACTCTCGAAATCAAGCATTTTACAGCAGGTTGGAGCAGCCTGTATCTCAGCACAGGAATAAGGTAGGGAAGAATTCTAAGGATCATTTTGACTGCCTCCAGAAGTTAGATCAGATGGCAAATTGGATTTGGTGCTAGGTCTTTCCCTTTAGGTTTTACCCCAACAATGTTTTCATTAGTTTCGCTCACTCTCGAAATCAAGCATTTTACAGCAGGTTGGAGCAGCCTGTATCTCAGCACAGGAATAAGGTAGGGAAGAATTCTAAGGCTCATTTTGACTGCCTCCAGAAGTTAGATCAGATGGCAAATTGGATTTGGTGCTAGGTCTTTCCCTTTAGGTTTTACCCCAACAATGTTTTCATTAGTTTCGCTCACTCTCGAAATCAAGCATTTTACAGCAGGTTGGAGCAGCCTGTATCTCAGCACAGGAATAAGGTAGGGAAGAATTCTAAGGATCATTTTGACTGCCTCCAGAAGTTAGATCAGATGGCAAATTGGATTTGGTGCTAGGTCTTTCCCTTTAGGTTTTACCCCAACAATGTTTTCATTAGTTTCGCTCACTCTCGAAATCAAGCATTTTACAGCAGGTTGGAGCAGCCTGTATCTGAGCACAGGAATAAGGTAGGGAAGAATTCTAAGGCTCATTTTGACTGCCTCCAGAAGTTAGATCAGATGGCAAATTGGATTTGGTGCTAGGTCTTTCCCTTTAGGTTTTACCCCAACAATGTTTTCATTAGTTTCGCTCACTCTCGAAATCAAGCATTTTACAGCAGGTTGGAGCAGCCTGTATCTCAGCACAGGAATAAGGTAGGGAAGAATTCTAAGGCTCATTTTGACTGCCTCCAGAAGTTAGATCAGATGGCAAATTGGATTTGGTGCTAGGTCTTTCCCTTTAGGTTTTACCCCAACAATGTTTTCATTAGTTTCGCTCACTCTCGAAATCAAGCATTTTACAGCAGGTTGGAGCAGCCTGTATCTCAGCACAGGAATAAGGTAGGGAAGAATTCTAAGGATCATTTTGACTGCCTCCAGAAGTTAGATCAGATGGCAAATTGGATTTGGTGCTAGGTCTTTCCCTTTAGGTTTTACCCCAACAATGTTTTCATTAGTTTCGCTCACTCTCGAAATCAAGCATTTTACAGCAGGTTGGAGCAGCCTGTATCTCAGCACAGGAATAAGGTAGGGAAGAATTCTAAGGCTCATTTTGACTGCCTCCAGAAGTTAGATCAGATGGCAAATTGGATTTGGTGCTAGGTCTTTCCCTTTAGGTTTTACCCCAACAATGTTTTCATTAGTTTCGCTCACTCTCGAAATCAAGCATTTTACAGCAGGTTGGAGCAGCCTGTATCTCAGCACAGGAATAAGGTAGGGAAGAATTCTAAGGCTCATTTTGACTGCCTCCAGAAGTTAGATCAGATGGCAAATTGGATTTGGTGCTAGGTCTTTCCCTTTAGGTTTTACCCCAACAATGTTTTCATTAGTTTCGCTCACTCTCGAAATCAAGCATTTTACAGCAGGTTGGAGCAGCCTGTATCTCAGCACAGGAATAAGGTAGGGAAGAATTCTAAGGATCATTTTGACTGCCTCCAGAAGTTAGATCAGATGGCAAATTGGATTTGGTGCTAGGTCTTTCCCTTTAGGTTTTACCCCAACAATGTTTTCATTAGTTTCGCTCACTCTCGAAATCAAGCATTTTACAGCAGGTTGGAGCAGCCTGTATCTCAGCACAGGAATAAGGTAGGGAAGAATTCTAAGGATCATTTTGACTGCCTCCAGAAGTTAGATCAGATGGCAAATTGGATTTGGTGCTAGGTCTTTCCCTTTAGGTTTTACCCCAACAATGTTTTCATTTGTTTCGCTCACTCTCGAAATCAAGCATTTTACAGCAGGTTGGAGCAGCCTGTATCTCAGCACAGGAATAAGGTAGGGAAGAATTCTAAGGATCATTTTGACTGCCTCCAGAAGTTAGATCAGATGGCAAATTGGATTTGATGCTAGGTCTTTCCCTTTAGGTTTTACCCCAACAATGTTTTCATTAGTTTCGCTCACTCTCGAAATCAAGCATTTTACAGCAGGTTGGAGCAGCCTGTATCTCAGCACAGGAATAAGGTAGGGAAGAATTCAAATGCTCATTTTGACTGCCTCCAGAAGTTAGATCAGATGGCAAATTGGATTTGGTGCTAGGTCTTTCCCTTTAGGTTTTACCCCAACAATGTTTTCATTAGTTTCGCTCACTCTCGAAATCAAGCATTTTACAGCAGGTTGGAGCAGCCTGTATCTCAGCACAGGAATAAGGTAGGGAAGAATTCTAAGGCTCATTTTGACTGCCTCCAGAAGTTAGATCAGATGGCAAATTGGATTTGGTGCTAGGTCTTTCCCTTTAGGTTTTACCCCAACAATGTTTTCATTAGTTTCGCTCACTCTCGAAATCAAGCATTTTACAGCAGGTTGGAGCAGCCTGTATCTCAGCACAGGAATAAGGTAGGGAAGAATTCTAAGGATCATTTTGACTGCCTCCAGAAGTTAGATCAGATGGCAAATTGGATTTGATGCTAGGTCTTTCCCTTTAGGTTTTACCCCCAACAATGTTTTCATTAGTTTCGCTCACTCTCGAAATCAAGCATTTTACAGCAGGTTGGAGCAGCCTGTATCTCAGCACAGGAATAAGGTAGGGAAGAATTCAAATGCTCATTTTGACTGCCTCCAGAAGTTAGATCAGATGGCAAATTGGATTTGGTGCTAGGTCTTTCCCTTTAGGTTTTACCCCAACAATGTTTTCATTAGTTTCGCTCACTCTCGAAATCAAGCATTTTACAGCAGGTTGGAGCAGCCTGTATCTCAGCACAGGAATAAGGTAGGGAAGAATTCTAAGGCTCATTTTGACTGCCTCCAGAAGTTAGATCAGATGGCAAATTGGATTTGGTGCTAGGTCTTTCCCTTTAGGTTTTACCCCAACAATGTTTTCATTAGTTTCGCTCACTCTCGAAATCAAGCATTTTACAGCAGGTTGGAGCAGCCTGTATCTCAGCACAGGAATAAGGTAGGGAAGAATTCTAAGGATCATTTTGACTGCCTCCAGAAGTTAGATCAGATGGCAAATTGGATTTGGTGCTAGGTCTTTCCCTTTAGGTTTTACCCCAACAATGTTTTCATTAGTTTCGCTCACTCTCGAAATCAAGCATTTTACAGCAGGTTGGAGCAGCCTGTATCTCAGCACAGGAATAAGGTAGGGAAGAATTCTAAGGCTCATTTTGACTGCCTCCAGAAGTTAGATCAGATGGCAAATTGGATTTGGTGCTAGGTCTTTCCCTTTAGGTTTTACCCCCAACAATGTTTTCATTAGTTTCGCTCACTCTCGAAATCAAGCATTTTACAGCAGGTTGGAGCAGCCTGTATCTCAGCACAGGAATAAGGTAGGGAAGAATTCTAAGGATCATTTTGACTGCCTCCAGAAGTTAGATCAGATGGCAAATTGGATTTGGTGCTAGGTCTTTCCCTTTAGGTTTTACCCCAACAATGTTTTCATTAGTTTCGCTCACTCTCGAAATCAAGCATTTTACAGCAGGTTGGAGCAGCCTGTATCTCAGCACAGGAATAAGGTAGGGAAGAATTCTAAGGATCATTTTGACTGCCTCCAGAAGTTAGATCAGATGGCAAATTGGATTTGGTGCTAGGTCTTTCCCTTTAGGTTTTACCCCAACAATGTTTTCATTAGTTTCGCTCACTCTCGAAATCAAGCATTTTACAGCAGGTTGGAGCAGCCTGTATCTCAGCACAGGAATAAGGTAGGGAAGAATTCTAAGGATCATTTTGACTGCCTCCAGAAGTTAGATCAGATGGCAAATTGGATTTGGTGCTAGGTCTTTCCCTTTAGGTTTTACCCCAACAATGTTTTCATTAGTTTCGCTCACTCTCGAAATCAAGCATTTTACAGCAGGTTGGAGCAGCCTGTATCTCAGCACAGGAATAAGGTAGGGAAGAATTCTAAGGATCATTTTGACTGCCTCCAGAAGTTAGATCAGATGGCAAATTGGATTTGGTGCTAGGTCTTTCCCTTTAGGTTTTACCCCAACAATGTTTTCATTAGTTTCGCTCACTCTCGAAATCAAGCATTTTACAGCAGGTTGGAGCAGCCTGTATCTCAGCACAGGAATAAGGTAGGGAAGAATTCTAAGGCTCATTTTGACTGCCTCCAGAAGTTAGATCAGATGGCAAATTGGATTTGGTGCTAGGTCTTTCCCTTTAGGTTTTACCCCAACAATGTTTTCATTAGTTTCGCTCACTCTCGAAATCAAGCATTTTACAGCAGGTTGGAGCAGCCTGTATCTCAGCACAGGAATAAGGTAGGGAAGAATTCTAAGGATCATTTTGACTGCCTCCAGAAGTTAGATCAGATGGCAAATTGGATTTGGTGCTAGGTCTTTCCCTTTAGGTTTTACCCCAACAATGTTTTCATTAGTTTCGCTCACTCTCGAAATCAAGCATTTTACAGCAGGTTGGAGCAGCCTGTATC
The DNA here is from genome assembly GCF_026170545.1 of Melanerpes formicivorus. Classification (NCBI taxonomy): domain Eukaryota; kingdom Metazoa; phylum Chordata; class Aves; order Piciformes; family Picidae; genus Melanerpes; species Melanerpes formicivorus. The sequence goes on along the minus strand of NW_027143573.1, from coordinate 24,749 downwards.
TCAGCACAGGAATAAGGTAGGGGAGAATTCTAAGGCTCATTTTGACTGCCTCCAGAAGTTAGATCAGATGGCAAATTGGATTTGGTGCTAGGTCTTTCCCTTTAGGTTTTACCCCAACAATGTTTTCATTAGTTTCGCTCACTCTCGAAATCAAGCATTTTACAGCAGGTTGGAGCAGCCTGTATCTCAGCACAGGAATAAGGTAGGGAAGAATTCTAAGGATCATTTTGACTGCCTCCAGAAGTTAGATCAGATGGCAAATTGGATTTGGTGCTAGGTCTTTCCCTTTAGGTTTTACCCCAACAATGTTTTCATTAGTTTCGCTCACTCTCGAAATCAAGCATTTTACAGCAGGTTGGAGCAGCCTGTATCTCAGCACAGGAATAAGGTAGGGGAGAATTCTAAGGCTCATTTTGACTGCCTCCAGAAGTTAGATCAGATGGCAAATTGGATTTGGTGCTAGGTCTTTCCCTTTAGGTTTTACCCCAACAATGTTTTCATTAGTTTCGCTCACTCTCGAAATCAAGCATTTTACAGCAGGTTGGAGCAGCCTGTATCTCAGCACAGGAATAAGGTAGGGAAGAATTCTAAGGATCATTTTGACTGCCTCCAGAAGTTAGATCAGATGGCAAATTGGATTTGGTGCTAGGTCTTTCCCTTTAGGTTTTACCCCAACAATGTTTTCATTAGTTTCGCTCACTCTCGAAATCAAGCATTTTACAGCAGGTTGGAGCAGCCTGTATCTCAGCACAGGAATAAGGTAGGGAAGAATTCAAATGCTCATTTTGACTGCCTCCAGAAGTTAGATCAGATGGCAAATTGGATTTGGTGCTAGGTCTTTCCCTTTAGGTTTTACCCCAACAATGTTTTCATTAGTTTCTCTCACTCTCGAAATCAAGCATTTTACAGCAGGTTGGAGCAGCCTGTATCTCAGCACAGGAATAAGGTAGGGAAGAATTCTAAGGATCATTTTGACTGCCTCCAGAAGTTAGATCAGATGGCAAATTGGATTTGGTGCTAGGTCTTTCCCTTTAGGTTTTACCCCAACAATGTTTTCATTAGTTTCGCTCACTCTCGAAATCAAGCATTTTACAGCAGGTTGGAGCAGCCTGTATCTCAGCACAGGAATAAGGTAGGGAAGAATTCTAAGGCTCATTTTGACTGCCTCCAGAAGTTAGATCAGATGGCAAATTGGATTTGGTGCTAGGTCTTTCCCTTTAGGTTTTACCCCAACAATGTTTTCATTAGTTTCGCTCACTCTCGAAATCAAGCATTTTACAGCAGGTTGGAGCAGCCTGTATCTCAGCACAGGAATAAGGTAGGGAAGAATTCTAAGGCTCATTTTGACTGCCTCCAGAAGTTAGATCAGATGGCAAATTGGATTTGGTGCTAGGTCTTTCCCTTTAGGTTTTACCCCAACAATGTTTTCATTAGTTTCGCTCACTCTCGAAATCAAGCATTTTACAGCAGGTTGGAGCAGCCTGTATCTCAGCACAGGAATAAGGTAGGGAAGAATTCTAAGGCTCATTTTGACTGCCTCCAGAAGTTAGATCAGATGGCAAATTGGATTTGGTGCTAGGTCTTTCCCTTTAGGTTTTACCCCAACAATGTTTTCATTAGTTTCGCTCACTCTCGAAATCAAGCATTTTACAGCAGGTTGGAGCAGCCTGTATCTCAGCACAGGAATAAGGTAGGGAAGAATTCTAAGGCTCATTTTGACTGCCTCCAGAAGTTAGATCAGATGGCAAATTGGATTTGGTGCTAGGTCTTTCCCTTTAGGTTTTACCCCAACAATGTTTTCATTAGTTTCGCTCACTCTCGAAATCAAGCATTTTACAGCAGGTTGGAGCAGCCTGTATCTCAGCACAGGAATAAGGTAGGGAAGAATTCTAAGGCTCATTTTGACTGCCTCCAGAAGTTAGATCAGATGGCAAATTGGATTTGGTGCTAGGTCTTTCCCTTTAGGTTTTACCCCAACAATGTTTTCATTAGTTTCGCTCACTCTCGAAATCAAGCATTTTATAGCAGGTTGGAGCAGCCTGTATCTCAGCACAGGAATAAGGTAGGGGAGAATTCTAAGGCTCATTTTGACTGCCTCCAGAAGTTAGATCAGATGGCAAATTGGATTTGGTGCTAGGTCTTTCCCTTTAGGTTTTACCCCAACAATGTTTTCATTAGTTTCGCTCACTCTCGAAATCAAGCATTTTACAGCAGGTTGGAGCAGCCTGTATCTCAGCACAGGAATAAGGTAGGGAAGAATTCTAAGGATCATTTTGACTGCCTCCAGAAGTTAGATCAGATGGCAAATTGGATTTGGTGCTAGGTCTTTCCCTTTAGGTTTTACCCCAACAATGTTTTCATTAGTTTCGCTCACTCTCGAAATCAAGCATTTTACAGCAGGTTGGAGCAGCCTGTATCTCAGCACAGGAATAAGGTAGGGAAGAATTCTAAGGCTCATTTTGACTGCCTCCAGAAGTTAGATCAGATGGCAAATTGGATTTGGTGCTAGGTCTTTCCCTTTAGGTTTTACCCCAACAATGTTTTCATTAGTTTCGCTCACTCTCGAAATCAAGCATTTTACAGCAGGTTGGAGCAGCCTGTATCTCAGCACAGGAATAAGGTAGGGAAGAATTCTAAGGATCATTTTGACTGCCTCCAGAAGTTAGATCAGATGGCAAATTGGATTTGGTGCTAGGTCTTTCCCTTTAGGTTTTACCCCAACAATGTTTTCATTAGTTTCGCTCACTCTCGAAATCAAGCATTTTACAGCAGGTTGGAGCAGCCTGTATCTCAGCACAGGAATAAGGTAGGGAAGAATTCTAAGGATCATTTTGACTGCCTCCAGAAGTTAGATCAGATGGCAAATTGGATTTGGTGCTAGGTCTTTCCCTTTAGGTTTTACCCCAACAATGTTTTCATTAGTTTCGCTCACTCTCGAAATCAAGCATTTTACAGCAGGTTGGAGCAGCCTGTATCTCAGCACAGGAATAAGGTAGGGAAGAATTCTAAGGCTCATTTTGACTGCCTCCAGAAGTTAGATCAGATGGCAAATTGGATTTGGTGCTAGGTCTTTCCCTTTAGGTTTTACCCCAACAATGTTTTCATTAGTTTCGCTCACTCTCGAAATCAAGCATTTTACAGCAGGTTGGAGCAGCCTGTATCTCAGCACAGGAATAAGGTAGGGAAGAATTCTAAGGATCATTTTGACTGCCTCCAGAAGTTAGATCAGATGGCAAATTGGATTTGGTGCTAGGTCTTTCCCTTTAGGTTTTACCCCAACAATGTTTTCATTAGTTTCGCTCACTCTCGAAATCAAGCATTTTACAGCAGGTTGGAGCAGCCTGTATCTCAGCACAGGAATAAGGTAGGGAAGAATTCTAAGGATCATTTTGACTGCCTCCAGAAGTTAGATCAGATGGCAAATTGGATTTGGTGCTAGGTCTTTCCCTTTAGGTTTTACCCCAACAATGTTTTCATTAGTTTCGCTCACTCTCGAAATCAAGCATTTTACAGCAGGTTGGAGCAGCCTGTATCTCAGCACAGGAATAAGGTAGGGAAGAATTCTAAGGCTCATTTTGACTGCCTCCAGAAGTTAGATCAGATGGCAAATTGGATTTGGTGCTAGGTCTTTCCCTTTAGGTTTTACCCCAACAATGTTTTCATTAGTTTCGCTCACTCTCGAAATCAAGCATTTTACAGCAGGTTGGAGCAGCCTGTATCTCAGCACAGGAATAAGGTAGGGAAGAATTCTAAGGATCATTTTGACTGCCTCCAGAAGTTAGATCAGATGGCAAATTGGATTTGGTGCTAGGTCTTTCCCTTTAGGTTTTACCCCAACAATGTTTTCATTAGTTTCGCTCACTCTCGAAATCAAGCATTTTACAGCAGGTTGGAGCAGCCTGTATCTCAGCACAGGAATAAGGTAGGGAAGAATTCTAAGGCTCATTTTGACTGCCTCCAGAAGTTAGATCAGATGGCAAATTGGATTTGGTGCTAGGTCTTTCCCTTTAGGTTTTACCCCAACAATGTTTTCATTAGTTTCGCTCACTCTCGAAATCAAGCATTTTACAGCAGGTTGGAGCAGCCTGTATCTCAGCACAGGAATAAGGTAGGGAAGAATTCTAAGGCTCATTTTGACTGCCTCCAGAAGTTAGATCAGATGGCAAATTGGATTTGGTGCTAGGTCTTTCCCTTTAGGTTTTACCCCAACAATGTTTTCATTAGTTTCGCTCACTCTCGAAATCAAGCATTTTACAGCAGGTTGGAGCAGCCTGTATCTCAGCACAGGAATAAGGTAGGGAAGAATTCTAAGGCTCATTTTGACTGCCTCCAGAAGTTAGATCAGATGGCAAATTGGATTTGGTGCTAGGTCTTTCCCTTTAGGTTTTACCCCAACAATGTTTTCATTAGTTTCGCTCACTCTCGAAATCAAGCATTTTACAGCAGGTTGGAGCAGCCTGTATCTCAGCACAGGAATAAGGTAGGGAAGAATTCTAAGGATCATTTTGACTGCCTCCAGAAGTTAGATCAGATGGCAAATTGGATTTGGTGCTAGGTCTTTCCCTTTAGGTTTTACCCCAACAATGTTTTCATTAGTTTCGCTCACTCTCGAAATCAAGCATTTTACAGCAGGTTGGAGCAGCCTGTATCTCAGCACAGGAATAAGGTAGGGAAGAATTCTAAGGATCATTTTGACTGCCTCCAGAAGTTAGATCAGATGGCAAATTGGATTTGGTGCTAGGTCTTTCCCTTTAGGTTTTACCCCAACAATGTTTTCATTAGTTTCGCTCACTCTCGAAATCAAGCATTTTACAGCAGGTTGGAGCAGCCTGTATCTCAGCACAGGAATAAGGTAGGGAAGAATTCTAAGGATCATTTTGACTGCCTCCAGAAGTTAGATCAGATGGCAAATTGGATTTGGTGCTAGGTCTTTCCCTTTAGGTTTTACCCCAACAATGTTTTCATTAGTTTCGCTCACTCTCGAAATCAAGCATTTTACAGCAGGTTGGAGCAGCCTGTATCTCAGCACAGGAATAAGGTAGGGAAGAACTCAAATGCTCATTTTGACTGCCTCCAGAAGTTAGATCAGATGGCAAATTGGATTTGGTGCTAGGTCTTTCCCTTTAGGTTTTACCCCAACAATGTTTTCATTAGTTTCGCTCACTCTCGAAATCAAGCATTTTACAGCAGGTTGGAGCAGCCTGTATCTCAGCACAGGAATAAGGTAGGGAAGAACTCAAATGCTCATTTTGACTGCCTCCAGAAGTTAGATCAGATGGCAAATTGGATTTGGTGCTAGGTCTTTCCCTTTAGGTTTTACCCCAACAATGTTTTCATTAGTTTCGCTCACTCTCGAAATCAAGCATTTTACAGCAGGTTGGAGCAGCCTGTATCTCAGCACAGGAATAAGGTAGGGAAGAATTCTAAGGCTCATTTTGACTGCCTCCAGAAGTTAGATCAGATGGCAAATTGGATTTGATGCTAGGTCTTTCCCTTTAGGTTTTACCCCAACAATGTTTTCATTAGTTTCGCTCACTCTCGAAATCAAGCATTTTACAGCAGGTTGGAGCAGCCTGTATCTCAGCACAGGAATAAGGTAGGGAAGAATTCAAATGCTCATTTTGACTGCCTCCAGAAGTTAGATCAGATGGCAAATTGGATTTGGTGCTAGGTCTTTCCCTTTAGGTTTTACCCCAACAATGTTTTCATTAGTTTCGCTCACTCTCGAAATCAAGCATTTTACAGCAGGTTGGAGCAGCCTGTATCTCAGCACAGGAATAAGGTAGGGAAGAATTCTAAGGCTCATTTTGACTGCCTCCAGAAGTTAGATCAGATGGCAAATTGGATTTGGTGCTAGGTCTTTCCCTTTAGGTTTTACCCCAACAATGTTTTCATTAGTTTCGCTCACTCTCGAAATCAAGCATTTTACAGCAGGTTGGAGCAGCCTGTATCTCAGCACAGGAATAAGGTAGGGAAGAATTCTAAGGATCATTTTGACTGCCTCCAGAAGTTAGATCAGATGGCAAATTGGATTTGGTGCTAGGTCTTTCCCTTTAGGTTTTACCCCAACAATGTTTTCATTAGTTTCGCTCACTCTCGAAATCAAGCATTTTACAGCAGGTTGGAGCAGCCTGTATCTCAGCACAGGAATAAGGTAGGGAAGAATTCTAAGGCTCATTTTGACTGCCTCCAGAAGTTAGATCAGATGGCAAATTGGATTTGGTGCTAGGTCTTTCCCTTTAGGTTTTACCCCAACAATGTTTTCATTAGTTTCGCTCACTCTCGAAATCAAGCATTTTACAGCAGGTTGGAGCAGCCTGTATCTCAGCACAGGAATAAGGTAGGGAAGAATTCTAAGGATCATTTTGACTGCCTCCAGAAGTTAGATCAGATGGCAAATTGGATTTGGTGCTAGGTCTTTCCCTTTAGGTTTTACCCCAACAATGTTTTCATTAGTTTCGCTCACTCTCGAAATCAAGCATTTTACAGCAGGTTGGAGCAGCCTGTATCTCAGCACAGGAATAAGGTAGGGAAGAACTCAAATGCTCATTTTGACTGCCTCCAGAAGTTAGATCAGATGGCAAATTGGATTTGGTGCTAGGTCTTTCCCTTTAGGTTTTACCCCAACAATGTTTTCATTAGTTTCGCTCACTCTCGAAATCAAGCATTTTACAGCAGGTTGGAGCAGCCTGTATCTCAGCACAGGAATAAGGTAGGGAAGAACTCAAATGCTCATTTTGACTGCCTCCAGAAGTTAGATCAGATGGCAAATTGGATTTGGTGCTAGGTCTTTCCCTTTAGGTTTTACCCCAACAATGTTTTCATTAGTTTCGCTCACTCTCGAAATCAAGCATTTTACAGCAGGTTGGAGCAGCCTGTATCTCAGCACAGGAATAAGGTAGGGAAGAATTCTAAGGCTCATTTTGACTGCCTCCAGAAGTTAGATCAGATGGCAAATTGGATTTGATGCTAGGTCTTTCCCTTTAGGTTTTACCCCAACAATGTTTTCATTAGTTTCGCTCACTCTCGAAATCAAGCATTTTACAGCAGGTTGGAGCAGCCTGTATCTCAGCACAGGAATAAGGTAGGGAAGAATTCAAATGCTCATTTTGACTGCCTCCAGAAGTTAGATCAGATGGCAAATTGGATTTGGTGCTAGGTCTTTCCCTTTAGGTTTTACCCCAACAATGTTTTCATTAGTTTCGCTCACTCTCGAAATCAAGCATTTTACAGCAGGTTGGAGCAGCCTGTATCTCAGCACAGGAATAAGGTAGGGAAGAATTCTAAGGCTCATTTTGACTGCCTCCAGAAGTTAGATCAGATGGCAAATTGGATTTGGTGCTAGGTCTTTCCCTTTAGGTTTTACCCCAACAATGTTTTCATTAGTTTCGCTCACTCTCGAAATCAAGCATTTTACAGCAGGTTGGAGCAGCCTGTATCTCAGCACAGGAATAAGGTAGGGAAGAATTCTAAGGCTCATTTTGACTGCCTCCAGAAGTTAGATCAGATGGCAAATTGGATTTGGTGCTAGGTCTTTCCCTTTAGGTTTTACCCCAACAATGTTTTCATTAGTTTCGCTCACTCTCGAAATCAAGCATTTTACAGCAGGTTGGAGCAGCCTGTATCTCAGCACAGGAATAAGGTAGGGAAGAATTCTAAGGCTCATTTTGACTGCCTCCAGAAGTTAGATCAGATGGCAAATTGGATTTGGTGCTAGGTCTTTCCCTTTAGGTTTTACCCCAACAATGTTTTCATTAGTTTCGCTCACTCTCGAAATCAAGCATTTTACAGCAGGTTGGAGCAGCCTGTATCTCAGCACAGGAATAAGGTAGGGAAGAATTCTAAGGCTCATTTTGACTGCCTCCAGAAGTTAGATCAGATGGCAAATTGGATTTGGTGCTAGGTCTTTCCCTTTAGGTTTTACCCCAACAATGTTTTCATTAGTTTCGCTCACTCTCGAAATCAAGCATTTTACAGCAGGTTGGAGCAGCCTGTATCTCAGCACAGGAATAAGGTAGGGAAGAATTCTAAGGCTCATTTTGACTGCCTCCAGAAGTTAGATCAGATGGCAAATTGGATTTGGTGCTAGGTCTTTCCCTTTAGGTTTTACCCCAACAATGTTTTCATTAGTTTCGCTCACTCTCGAAATCAAGCATTTTACAGCAGGTTGGAGCAGCCTGTATCTCAGCACAGGAATAAGGTAGGGAAGAATTCTAAGGCTCATTTTGACTGCCTCCAGAAGTTAGATCAGATGGCAAATTGGATTTGGTGCTAGGTCTTTCCCTTTAGGTTTTACCCCAACAATGTTTTCATTAGTTTCGCTCACTCTCGAAATCAAGCATTTTACAGCAGGTTGGAGCAGCCTGTATCTCAGCACAGGAATAAGGTAGGGAAGAACTCAAATGCTCATTTTGACTGCCTCCAGAAGTTAGATCAGATGGCAAATTGGATTTGGTGCTAGGTCTTTCCCTTTAGGTTTTACCCCAACAATGTTTTCATTAGTTTCGCTCACTCTCGAAATCAAGCATTTTACAGCAGGTTGGAGCAGCCTGTATCTCAGCACAGGAATAAGGTAGGGAAGAACTCAAATGCTCATTTTGACTGCCTCCAGAAGTTAGATCAGATGGCAAATTGGATTTGGTGCTAGGTCTTTCCCTTTAGGTTTTACCCCAACAATGTTTTCATTAGTTTCGCTCACTCTCGAAATCAAGCATTTTACAGCAGGTTGGAGCAGCCTGTATCTCAGCACAGGAATAAGGTAGGGAAGAACTCAAATGCTCATTTTGACTGCCTCCAGAAGTTAGATCAGATGGCAAATTGGATTTGGTGCTAGGTCTTTCCCTTTAGGTTTTACCCCAACAATGTTTTCATTAGTTTCGCTCACTCTCGAAATCAAGCATTTTACAGCAGGTTGGAGCAGCCTGTATCTCAGCACAGGAATAAGGTAGGGAAGAATTCTAAGGATCATTTTGACTGCCTCCAGAAGTTAGATCAGATGGCAAATTGGATTTGGTGCTAGGTCTTTCCCTTTAGGTTTTACCCCAACAATGTTTTCATTAGTTTCGCTCACTCTCGAAATCAAGCATTTTACAGCAGGTTGGAGCAGCCTGTATCTCAGCACAGGAATAAGGTAGGGAAGAACTCAAATGCTCATTTTGACTGCCTCCAGAAGTTAGATCAGATGGCAAATTGGATTTGGTGCTAGGTCTTTCCCTTTAGTTTTACCCCAACAATGTTTTCATTAGTTTCGCTCACTCTCGAAATCAAGCATTTTACAGCAGGTTGGAGCAGCCTGTATCTCAGCACAGGAATAAGGTAGGGAAGAACTCAAATGCTCATTTTGACTGCCTCCAGAAGTTAGATCAGATGGCAAATTGGATTTGGTGCTAGGTCTTTCCCTTTAGGTTTTACCCCAACAATGTTTTCATTAGTTTCGCTCACTCTCGAAATCAAGCATTTTACAGCAGGTTGGAGCAGCCTGTATCTCAGCACAGGAATAAGGTAGGGAAGAACTCAAATGCTCATTTTGACTGCCTCCAGAAGTTAGATCAGATGGCAAATTGGATTTGGTGCTAGGTCTTTCCCTTTAGGTTTTACCCCAACAATGTTTTCATTAGTTTCGCTCACTCTCGAAATCAAGCATTTTACAGCAGGTTGGAGCAGCCTGTATCTCAGCACAGGAATAAGGTAGGGAAGAATTCTAAGGATCATTTTGACTGCCTCCAGAAGTTAGATCAGATGGCAAATTGGATTTGGTGCTAGGTCTTTCCCTTTAGGTTTTACCCCAACAATGTTTTCATTAGTTTCGCTCACTCTCGAAATCAAGCATTTTACAGCAGGTTGGAGCAGCCTGTATCTCAGCACAGGAATAAGGTAGGGAAGAACTCAAATGCTCATTTTGACTGCCTCCAGAAGTTAGATCAGATGGCAAATTGGATTTGGTGCTAGGTCTTTCCCTTTAGGTTTTACCCCAACAATGTTTTCATTAGTTTCGCTCACTCTCGAAATCAAGCATTTTACAGCAGGTTGGAGCAGCCTGTATCTCAGCACAGGAATAAGGTAGGGAAGAACTCAAATGCTCATTTTGACTGCCTCCAGAAGTTAGATCAGATGGCAAATTGGATTTGGTGCTAGGTCTTTCCCTTTAGGTTTTACCCCAACAATGTTTTCATTAGTTTCGCTCACTCTCGAAATCAAGCATTTTACAGCAGGTTGGAGCAGCCTGTATCTCAGCACAGGAATAAGGTAGGGAAGAATTCTAAGGCTCATTTTGACTGCCTCCAGAAGTTAGATCAGATGGCAAATTGGATTTGATGCTAGGTCTTTCCCTTTAGGTTTTACCCCAACAATGTTTTCATTAGTTTCGCTCACTCTCGAAATCAAGCATTTTACAGCAGGTTGGAGCAGCCTGTATCTCAGCACAGGAATAAGGTAGGGAAGAATTCAAATGCTCATTTTGACTGCCTCCAGAAGTTAGATCAGATGGCAAATTGGATTTGGTGCTAGGTCTTTCCCTTTAGGTTTTACCCCAACAATGTTTTCATTAGTTTCGCTCACTCTCGAAATCAAGCATTTTACAGCAGGTTGGAGCAGCCTGTATCTCAGCACAGGAATAAGGTAGGGAAGAATTCTAAGGATCATTTTGACTGCCTCCAGAAGTTAGATCAGATGGCAAATTGGATTTGGTGCTAGGTCTTTCCCTTTAGGTTTTACCCCAACAATGTTTTCATTAGTTTCGCTCACTCTCGAAATCAAGCATTTTACAGCAGGTTGGAGCAGCCTGTATCTCAGCACAGGAATAAGGTAGGGAAGAATTCTAAGGCTCATTTTGACTGCCTCCAGAAGTTAGATCAGATGGCAAATTGGATTTGGTGCTAGGTCTTTCCCTTTAGGTTTTACCCCAACAATGTTTTCATTAGTTTCGCTCACTCTCGAAATCAAGCATTTTACAGCAGGTTGGAGCAGCCTGTATCTCAGCACAGGAATAAGGTAGGGAAGAATTCTAAGGCTCATTTTGACTGCCTCCAGAAGTTAGATCAGATGGCAAATTGGATTTGGTGCTAGGTCTTTCCCTTTAGGTTTTACCCCAACAATGTTTTCATTAGTTTCGCTCACTCTCGAAATCAAGCATTTTACAGCAGGTTGGAGCAGCCTGTATCTCAGCACAGGAATAAGGTAGGGAAGAATTCTAAGGATCATTTTGACTGCCTCCAGAAGTTAGATCAGATGGCAAATTGGATTTGGTGCTAGGTCTTTCCCTTTAGGTTTTACCCCAACAATGTTTTCATTAGTTTCGCTCACTCTCGAAATCAAGCATTTTACAGCAGGTTGGAGCAGCCTGTATCTCAGCACAGGAATAAGGTAGGGAAGAATTCTAAGGATCATTTTGACTGCCTCCAGAAGTTAGATCAGATGGCAAATTGGATTTGGTGCTAGGTCTTTCCCTTTAGGTTTTACCCCAACAATGTTTTCATTAGTTTCGCTCACTCTCGAAATCAAGCATTTTACAGCAGGTTGGAGCAGCCTGTATCTCAGCACAGGAATAAGGTAGGGAAGAATTCTAAGGCTCATTTTGACTGCCTCCAGAAGTTAGATCAGATGGCAAATTGGATTTGGTGCTAGGTCTTTCCCTTTAGGTTTTACCCCAACAATGTTTTCATTAGTTTCGCTCACTCTCGAAATCAAGCATTTTACAGCAGGTTGGAGCAGCCTGTATCTCAGCACAGGAATAAGGTAGGGAAGAACTCAAATGCCTCATTTTGACTGCCTCCAGAAGTTAGATCAGATGGCAAATTGGATTTGGTGCTAGGTCTTTCCCTTTAGGTTTTACCCCAACAATGTTTTCATTAGTTTCGCTCACTCTCGAAATCAAGCATTTTACAGCAGGTTGGAGCAGCCTGTATCTCAGCACAGGAATAAGGTAGGGAAGAATTCTAAGGATCATTTTGACTGCCTCCAGAAGTTAGATCAGATGGCAAATTGGATTTGGTGCTAGGTCTTTCCCTTTAGGTTTTACCCCAACAATGTTTTCATTAGTTTCGCTCACTCTCGAAATCAAGCATTTTACAGCAGGTTGGAGCAGCCTGTATCTCAGCACAGGAATAAGGTAGGGAAGAATTCTAAGGCTCATTTTGACTGCCTCCAGAAGTTAGATCAGATGGCAAATTGGATTTGGTGCTAGGTCTTTCCCTTTAGGTTTTACCCCAACAATGTTTTCATTAGTTTCGCTCACTCTCGAAATCAAGCATTTTACAGCAGGTTGGAGCAGCCTGTATCTCAGCACAGGAATAAGGTAGGGAAGAATTCTAAGGATCATTTTGACTGCCTCCAGAAGTTAGATCAGATGGCAAATTGGATTTGGTGCTAGGTCTTTCCCTTTAGGTTTTACCCCAACAATGTTTTCATTAGTTTCGCTCACTCTCGAAATCAAGCATTTTACAGCAGGTTGGAGCAGCCTGTATCTCAGCACAGGAATAAGGTAGGGAAGAATTCTAAGGATCATTTTGACTGCCTCCAGAAGTTAGATCAGATGGCAAATTGGATTTGGTGCTAGGTCTTTCCCTTTAGGTTTTACCCCAACAATGTTTTCATTAGTTTCGCTCACTCTCGAAATCAAGCATTTTACAGCAGGTTGGAGCAGCCTGTATCTCAGCACAGGAATAAGGTAGGGAAGAATTCTAAGGATCATTTTGACTGCCTCCAGAAGTTAGATCAGATGGCAAATTGGATTTGGTGCTAGGTCTTTCCCTTTAGGTTTTACCCCAACAATGTTTTCATTAGTTTCGCTCACTCTCGAAATCAAGCATTTTACAGCAGGTTGGAGCAGCCTGTATCTCAGCACAGGAATAAGGTAGGGAAGAATTCTAAGGCTCATTTGACTGCCTCCAGAAGTTAGATCAGATGGCAAATTGGATTTGGTGCTAGGTCTTTCCCTTTAGGTTTTACCCCAACAATGTTTTCATTAGTTTCGCTCACTCTCGAAATCAAGCATTTTACAGCAGGTTGGAGCAGCCTGTATCTCAGCACAGGAATAAGGTAGGGAAGAATTCTAAGGCTCATTTTGACTGCCTCCAGAAGTTAGATCAGATGGCAAATTGGATTTGGTGCTAGGTCTTTCCCTTTAGGTTTTACCCCAACAATGTTTTCATTAGTTTCGCTCACTCTCGAAATCAAGCATTTTACAGCAGGTTGGAGCAGCCTGTATCTCAGCACAGGAATAAGGTAGGGAAGAATTCTAAGGCTCATTTTGACTGCCTCCAGAAGTTAGATCAGATGGCAAATTGGATTTGGTGCTAGGTCTTTCCCTTTAGGTTTTACCCCAACAATGTTTTCATTAGTTTCGCTCACTCTCGAAATCAAGCATTTTACAGCAGGTTGGAGCAGCCTGTATCTCAGCACAGGAATAAGGTAGGGAAGAATTCTAAGGATCATTTTGACTGCCTCCAGAAGTTAGATCAGATGGCAAATTGGATTTGGTGCTAGGTCTTTCCCTTTAGGTTTTACCCCAACAATGTTTTCATTAGTTTCGCTCACTCTCGAAATCAAGCATTTTACAGCAGGTTGGAGCAGCCTGTATCTCAGCACAGGAATAAGGTAGGGAAGAATTCTAAGGCTCATTTTGACTGCCTCCAGAAGTTAGATCAGATGGCAAATTGGATTTGGTGCTAGGTCTTTCCCTTTAGGTTTTACCCCAACAATGTTTTCATTAGTTTCGCTCACTCTCGAAATCAAGCATTTTACAGCAGGTTGGAGCAGCCTGTATCTCAGCACAGGAATAAGGTAGGGAAGAATTCTAAGGATCATTTTGACTGCCTCCAGAAGTTAGATCAGATGGCAAATTGGATTTGGTGCTAGGTCTTTCCCTTTAGGTTTTACCCCAACAATGTTTTCATTAGTTTCGCTCACTCTCGAAATCAAGCATTTTACAGCAGGTTGGAGCAGCCTGTATCTCAGCACAGGAATAAGGTAGGGAAGAATTCTAAGGCTCATTTTGACTGCCTCCAGAAGTTAGATCAGATGGCAAATTGGATTTGGTGCTAGGTCTTTCCCTTTAGGTTTTACCCCAACAATGTTTTCATTAGTTTCGCTCACTCTCGAAATCAAGCATTTTACAGCAGGTTGGAGCAGCCTGTATCTCAGCACAGGAATAAGGTAGGGAAGAATTCTAAGGCTCATTTTGACTGCCTCCAGAAGTTAGATCAGATGGCAAATTGGATTTGGTGCTAGGTCTTTCCCTTTAGGTTTTACCCCAACAATGTTTTCATTAGTTTCGCTCACTCTCGAAATCAAGCATTTTACAGCAGGTTGGAGCAGCCTGTATCTCAGCACAGGAATAAGGTAGGGAAGAATTCTAAGGATCATTTTGACTGCCTCCAGAAGTTAGATCAGATGGCAAATTGGATTTGGTGCTAGGTCTTTCCCTTTAGGTTTTACCCCAACAATGTTTTCATTAGTTTCGCTCACTCTCGAAATCAAGCATTTTACAGCAGGTTGGAGCAGCCTGTATCTCAGCACAGGAATAAGGTAGGGAAGAATTCTAAGGATCATTTTGACTGCCTCCAGAAGTTAGATCAGATGGCAAATTGGATTTGGTGCTAGGTCTTTCCCTTTAGGTTTTACCCCAACAATGTTTTCATTAGTTTCGCTCACTCTCGAAATCAAGCATTTTACAGCAGGTTGGAGCAGCCTGTATCTCAGCACAGGAATAAGGTAGGGAAGAATTCTAAGGATCATTTTGACTGCCTCCAGAAGTTAGATCAGATGGCAAATTGGATTTGGTGCTAGGTCTTTCCCTTTAGGTTTTACCCCCAACAATGTTTTCATTAGTTTCGCTCACTCTCAAAATCAAGCATTTTACAGCAGGTTGGAGCAGCCTGTATCTCAGCACAGGAATAAGGTAGGGAAGAATTCTAAGGATCATTTTGACTGCCTCCAGAAGTTAGATCAGATGGCAAATTGGATTTGGTGCTAGGTCTTTCCCTTTAGGTTTTACCCCAACAATGTTTTCATTAGTTTCGCTCACTCTCGAAATCAAGCATTTTACAGCAGGTTGGAGCAGCCTGTATCTCAGCACAGGAATAAGGTAGGGAAGAATTCTAAGGATCATTTTGACTGCCTCCAGAAGTTAGATCAGATGGCAAATTGGATTTGGTGCTAGGTCTTTCCCTTTAGGTTTTACCCCAACAATGTTTTCATTAGTTTCGCTCACTCTCGAAATCAAGCATTTTACAGCAGGTTGGAGCAGCCTGTATCTCAGCACAGGAATAAGGTAGGGAAGAATTCTAAGGCTCATTTTGACTGCCTCCAGAAGTTAGATCAGATGGCAAATTGGATTTGGTGCTAGGTCTTTCCCTTTAGGTTTTACCCCAACAATGTTTTCATTAGTTTCGCTCACTCTCGAAATCAAGCATTTACAGCAGGTTGGAGCAGCCTGTATCTCAGCACAGGAATAAGGTAGGGAAGAATTCTAAGGATCATTTTGACTGCCTCCAGAAGTTAGATCAGATGGCAAATTGGATTTGGTGCTAGGTCTTTCCCTTTAGGTTTTTTACCCCAACAATGTTTTCATTAGTTTCGCTCACTCTCGAAATCAAGCATTTTACAGCAGGTTGGAGCAGCCTGTATCTCAGCACAGGAATAAGGTAGGGAAGAATTCTAAGGCTCATTTTGACTGCCTCCAGAAGTTAGATCAGATGGCAAATTGGATTTGGTGCTAGGTCTTTCCCTTTAGGTTTTACCCCAACAATGTTTTCATTAGTTTCGCTCACTCTCGAAATCAAGCATTTTACAGCAGGTTGGAGCAGCCTGTATCTCAGCACAGGAATAAGGTAGGGAAGAATTCTAAGGCTCATTTTGACTGCCTCCAGAAGTTAGATCAGATGGCAAATTGGATTTGGTGCTAGGTCTTTCCCTTTAGGTTTTACCCCAACAATGTTTTCATTAGTTTCGCTCACTCTCGAAATCAAGCATTTTACAGCAGGTTGGAGCAGCCTGTATCTCAGCACAGGAATAAGGTAGGGAAGAATTCTAAGGCTCATTTTGACTGCCTCCAGAAGTTAGATCAGATGGCAAATTGGATTTGGTGCTAGGTCTTTCCCTTTAGGTTTTACCCCAACAATGTTTTCATTAGTTTCGCTCACTCTCGAAATCAAGCATTTTACAGCAGGTTGGAGCAGCCTGTATCTCAGCACAGGAATAAGGTAGGGAAGAATTCTAAGGCTCATTTTGACTGCCTCCAGAAGTTAGATCAGATGGCAAATTGGATTTGGTGCTAGGTCTTTCCCTTTAGGTTTTACCCCAACAATGTTTTCATTAGTTTCGCTCACTCTCGAAATCAAGCATTTTACAGCAGGTTGGAGCAGCCTGTATCTCAGCACAGGAATAAGGTAGGGAAGAATTCTAAGGATCATTTTGACTGCCTCCAGAAGTTAGATCAGATGGCAAATTGGATTTGGTGCTAGGTCTTTCCCTTTAGGTTTTACCCCAACAATGTTTTCATTAGTTTCGCTCACTCTCGAAATCAAGCATTTTACAGCAGGTTGGAGCAGCCTGTATCTCAGCACAGGAATAAGGTAGGGAAGAATTCTAAGGATCATTTTGACTGCCTCCAGAAGTTAGATCAGATGGCAAATTGGATTTGGTGCTAGGTCTTTCCCTTTAGGTTTTACCCCAACAATGTTTTCATTAGTTTCGCTCACTCTCGAAATCAAGCATTTTACAGCAGGTTGGAGCAGCCTGTATCTCAGCACAGGAATAAGGTAGGGAAGAATTCTAAGGATCATTTTGACTGCCTCCAGAAGTTAGATCAGATGGCAAATTGGATTTGGTGCTAGGTCTTTCCCTTTAGGTTTTACCCCCAACAATGTTTTCATTAGTTTCGCTCACTCTCAAAATCAAGCATTTTACAGCAGGTTGGAGCAGCCTGTATCTCAGCACAGGAATAAGGTAGGGAAGAATTCTAAGGATCATTTTGACTGCTCCAGAAGTTAGATCAGATGGCAAATTGGATTTGGTGCTAGGTCTTTCCCTTTAGGTTTTACCCCAACAATGTTTTCATTAGTTTCGCTCACTCTCGAAATCAAGCATTTTACAGCAGGTTGGAGCAGCCTGTATCTCAGCACAGGAATAAGGTAGGAAGAATTCTAAGGCTCATTTTGACTGCCTCCAGAAGTTAGATCAGATGGCAAATTGGATTTGGTGCTAGGTCTTTCCCTTTAGGTTTTACCCCAACAATGTTTTCATTAGTTTCGCTCACTCTCGAAATCAAGCATTTTACAGCAGGTTGGAGCAGCCTGTATCTCAGCACAGGAATAAGGTAGGGAAGAATTCTAAGGCTCATTTTGACTACCTCCAGAAGTTAGATCAGATGGCAAATTGGATTTGGTGCTAGGTCTTTCCCTTTAGGTTTTACCCCAACAATGTTTTCATTAGTTTCGCTCACTCTCGAAATCAAGCATTTTACAGCAGGTTGGAGCAGCCTGTATCTCAGCACAGGAATAAGGTAGGGAAGAATTCTAAGGATCATTTTGACTGCCTCCAGAAGTTAGATCAGATGGCAAATTGGATTTGGTGCTAGGTCTTTCCCTTTAGGTTTTACCCCCAACAATGTTTTCATTAGTTTCGCTCACTCTCGAAATCAAGCATTTTACAGCAGGTTGGAGCAGCCTGTATCTCAGCACAGGAATAAGGTAGGGAAGAATTCTAAGGCTCATTTTGACTGCCTCCAGAAGTTAGATCAGATGGCAAATTGGATTTGGTGCTAGGGTCTTTCCCTTTAGGTTTTACCCCAACAATGTTTTCATTAGTTTCGCTCACTCTCGAAATCAAGCATTTTACAGCAGGTTGGAGCAGCCTGTATCTCAGCACAGGAATAAGGTAGGGAAGAATTCTAAGGATCATTTTGACTGCCTCCAGAAGTTAGATCAGATGGCAAATTGGATTTGGTGCTAGGTCTTTCCCTTTAGGTTTTACCCCAACAATGTTTTCATTAGTTTCGCTCACTCTCGAAATCAAGCATTTTACAGCAGGTTGGAGCAGCCTGTATCTCAGCACAGGAATAAGGTAGGGAAGAATTCTAAGGCTCATTTTGACTGCCTCCAGAAGTTAGATCAGATGGCAAATTGGATTTGGTGCTAGGTCTTTCCCTTTAGGTTTTACCCCAACAATGTTTTCATTAGTTTCGCTCACTCTCAAAATCAAGCATTTTACAGCAGGTTGGAGCAGCCTGTATCTCAGCACAGGAATAAGGTAGGGAAGAATTCTAAGGCTCATTTTGACTGCCTCCAGAAGTTAGATCAGATGGCAAATTGGATTTGGTGCTAGGTCTTTCCCTTTAGGTTTTACCCCAACAATGTTTTCATTAGTTTCGCTCACTCTCGAAATCAAGCATTTTACAGCAGGTTGGAGCAGCCTGTATCTCAGCACAGGAATAAGGTAGGGAAGAATTCTAAGGCTCATTTTGACTGCCTCCAGAAGTTAGATCAGATGGCAAATTGGATTTGGTGCTAGGTCTTTCCCTTTAGGTTTTACCCCAACAATGTTTTCATTAGTTTCGCTCACTCTCGAAATCAAGCATTTTACAGCAGGTTGGAGCAGCCTGTATCTCAGCACAGGAATAAGGTAGGGAAGAATTCTAAGGCTCATTTTGACTGCCTCCAGAAGTTAGATCAGATGGCAAATTGGATTTGGTGCTAGGTCTTTCCCTTTAGGTTTTACCCCAACAATGTTTTCATTAGTTTCGCTCACTCTCGAAATCAAGCATTTTACAGCAGGTTGGAGCAGCCTGTATCTCAGCACAGGAATAAGGTAGGGAAGAATTCTAAGGATCATTTTGACTGCCTCCAGAAGTTAGATCAGATGGCAAATTGGATTTGGTGCTAGGTCTTTCCCTTTAGGTTTTACCCCAACAATGTTTTCATTAGTTTCGCTCACTCTCGAAATCAAGCATTTTACAGCAGGTTGGAGCAGCCTGTATCTCAGCACAGGAATAAGGTAGGGAAGAATTCTAAGGATCATTTTGACTGCCTCCAGAAGTTAGATCAGATGGCAAATTGGATTTGGTGCTAGGTCTTTCCCTTTAGGTTTTACCCCAACAATGTTTTCATTAGTTTCGCTCACTCTCGAAATCAAGCATTTTACAGCAGGTTGGAGCAGCCTGTATCTCAGCACAGGAATAAGGTAGGGAAGAATTCTAAGGATCATTTTGACTGCCTCCAGAAGTTAGATCAGATGGCAAATTGGATTTGGTGCTAGGTCTTTCCCTTTAGGTTTTACCCCAACAATGTTTTCATTAGTTTCGCTCACTCTCGAAATCAAGCATTTTACAGCAGGTTGGAGCAGCCTGTATCTCAGCACAGGAATAAGGTAGGGAAGAATTCTAAGGCTCATTTTGACTGCCTCCAGAAGTTAGATCAGATGGCAAATTGGATTTGGTGCTAGGTCTTTCCCTTTAGGTTTTACCCCAACAATGTTTTCATTAGTTTCGCTCACTCTCGAAATCAAGCATTTTTACAGCAGGTTGGAGCAGCCTGTATCTCAGCACAGGAATAAGGTAGGGAAGAATTCTAAGGATCATTTTGACTGCCTCCAGAAGTTAGATCAGATGGCAAATTGGATTTGGTGCTAGGTCTTTCCCTTTAGGTTTTACCCCAACAATGTTTTCATTAGTTTCGCTCACTCTCGAAATCAAGCATTTTACAGCAGGTTGGAGCAGCCTGTATCTCAGCACAGGAATAAGGTAGGGAAGAATTCTAAGGCTCATTTTGACTGCCTCCAGAAGTTAGATCAGATGGCAAATTGGATTTGGTGCTAGGTCTTTCCCTTTAGGTTTTACCCCAACAATGTTTTCATTAGTTTCGCTCACTCTCGAAATCAAGCATTTTACAGCAGGTTGGAGCAGCCTGTATCTCAGCACAGGAATAAGGTAGGGAAGAATTCTAAGGATCATTTTGACTGCCTCCAGAAGTTAGATCAGATGGCAAATTGGATTTGGTGCTAGGTCTTTCCCTTTAGGTTTTACCCCAACAATGTTTTCATTAGTTTCGCTCACTCTCGAAATCAAGCATTTTACAGCAGGTTGGAGCAGCCTGTATCTCAGCACAGGAATAAGGTAGGGAAGAATTCTAAGGCTCATTTTGACTGCCTCCAGAAGTTAGATCAGATGGCAAATTGGATTTGGTGCTAGGTCTTTCCCTTTAGGTTTTACCCCAACAATGTTTTCATTAGTTTCGCTCACTCTCGAAATCAAGCATTTTACAGCAGGTTGGAGCAGCCTGTATCTCAGCACAGGAATAAGGTAGGGAAGAATTCTAAGGATCATTTTGACTGCCTCCAGAAGTTAGATCAGATGGCAAATTGGATTTGGTGCTAGGTCTTTCCCTTTAGGTTTTACCCCAACAATGTTTTCATTAGTTTCGCTCACTCTCGAAATCAAGCATTTTACAGCAGGTTGGAGCAGCCTGTATCTCAGCACAGGAATAAGGTAGGGAAGAATTCTAAGGCTCATTTTGACTGCCTCCAGAAGTTAGATCAGATGGCAAATTGGATTTGGTGCTAGGTCTTTCCCTTTAGGTTTTACCCCAACAATGTTTTCATTAGTTTCGCTCACTCTCGAAATCAAGCATTTTACAGCAGGTTGGAGCAGCCTGTATCTCAGCACAGGAATAAGGTAGGGAAGAATTCTAAGGATCATTTTGACTGCCTCCAGAAGTTAGATCAGATGGCAAATTGGATTTGGTGCTAGGTCTTTCCCTTTAGGTTTTACCCCAACAATGTTTTCATTAGTTTCGCTCACTCTCGAAATCAAGCATTTTACAGCAGGTTGGAGCAGCCTGTATCTCAGCACAGGAATAAGGTAGGGAAGAATTCTAAGGATCATTTTGACTGCCTCCAGAAGTTAGATCAGATGGCAAATTGGATTTGGTGCTAGGTCTTTCCCTTTAGGTTTTTACCCCAACAATGTTTTCATTAGTTTCGCTCACTCTCGAAATCAAGCATTTTACAGCAGGTTGGAGCAGCCTGTATCTCAGCACAGGAATAAGGTAGGGAAGAATTCTAAGGATCATTTTGACTGCCTCCAGAAGTTAGATCAGATGGCAAATTGGATTTGGTGCTAGGTCTTTCCCTTTAGGTTTTACCCCAACAATGTTTTCATTAGTTTCGCTCACTCTCGAAATCAAGCATTTTACAGCAGGTTGGAGCAGCCTGTATCTCAGCACAGGAATAAGGTAGGGAAGAATTCTAAGGATCATTTTGACTGCCTCCAGAAGTTAGATCAGATGGCAAATTGGATTTGGTGCTAGGTCTTTCCCTTTAGGTTTTACCCCAACAATGTTTTCATTAGTTTCGCTCACTCTCGAAATCAAGCATTTTACAGCAGGTTGGAGCAGCCTGTATCTCAGCACAGGAATAAGGTAGGGAAGAATTCTAAGGATCATTTTGACTGCCTCCAGAAGTTAGATCAGATGGCAAATTGGATTTGGTGCTAGGTCTTTCCCTTTAGGTTTTACCCCAACAATGTTTTCATTAGTTTCGCTCACTCTCGAAATCAAGCATTTTACAGCAGGTTGGAGCAGCCTGTATCTCAGCACAGGAATAAGGTAGGGAAGAATTCTAAGGCTCATTTTGACTGCCTCCAGAAGTTAGATCAGATGGCAAATTGGATTTGGTGCTAGGTCTTTCCCTTTAGGTTTTACCCCAACAATGTTTTCATTAGTTTCGCTCACTCTCGAAATCAAGCATTTTACAGCAGGTTGGAGCAGCCTGTATCTCAGCACAGGAATAAGGTAGGGAAGAATTCTAAGGATCATTTTGACTGCCTCCAGAAGTTAGATCAGATGGCAAATTGGATTTGGTGCTAGGTCTTTCCCTTTAGGTTTTACCCCAACAATGTTTTCATTAGTTTCGCTCACTCTCGAAATCAAGCATTTTACAGCAGGTTGGAGCAGCCTGTATCTCAGCACAGGAATAAGGTAGGGAAGAATTCTAAGGCTCATTTTGACTGCCTCCAGAAGTTAGATCAGATGGCAAATTGGATTTGGTGCTAGGTCTTTCCCTTTAGGTTTTACCCCAACAATGTTTTCATTAGTTTCGCTCACTCTCGAAATCAAGCATTTTACAGCAGGTTGGAGCAGCCTGTATCTCAGCACAGGAATAAGGTAGGGAAGAATTCTAAGGCTCATTTTGACTGCCTCCAGAAGTTAGATCAGATGGCAAATTGGATTTGGTGCTAGGTCTTTCCCTTTAGGTTTTACCCCAACAATGTTTTCATTAGTTTCGCTCACTCTCGAAATCAAGCATTTTACAGCAGGTTGGAGCAGCCTGTATCTCAGCACAGGAATAAGGTAGGGAAGAATTCTAAGGCTCATTTTGACTGCCTCCAGAAGTTAGATCAGATGGCAAATTGGATTTGGTGCTAGGTCTTTCCCTTTAGGTTTTTACCCCAACAATGTTTTCATTAGTTTCGCTCACTCTCGAAATCAAGCATTTTACAGCAGGTTGGAGCAGCCTGTATCTCAGCACAGGAATAAGGTAGGGAAGAATTCTAAGGATCATTTTGACTGCCTCCAGAAGTTAGATCAGATGGCAAATTGGATTTGGTGCTAGGTCTTTCCCTTTAGGTTTTACCCCAACAATGTTTTCATTAGTTTCGCTCACTCTCGAATCAAGCATTTTACAGCAGGTTGGAGCAGCCTGTATCTCAGCACAGGAATAAGGTAGGGAAGAATTCTAAGGCTCATTTTGACTGCCTCCAGAAGTTAGATCAGATGGCAAATTGGATTTGGTGCTAGGTCCTTTCCCTTTAGGTTTTACCCCCAACAATGTTTTCATTAGTTTCGCTCACTCTCGAAATCAAGCATTTTACAGCAGGTTGGAGCAGCCTGTATCTCAGCACAGGAATAAGGTAGGGAAGAATTCTAAGGATCATTTTGACTGCCTCCAGAAGTTAGATCAGATGGCAAATTGGATTTGGTGCTAGGTCTTTCCCTTTAGGTTTTACCCCAACAATGTTTTCATTAGTTTCGCTCACTCTCGAAATCAAGCATTTTACAGCAGGTTGGAGCAGCCTGTATCTCAGCACAGGAATAAGGTAGGGAAGAATTCTAAGGATCATTTTGACTGCCTCCAGAAGTTAGATCAGATGGCAAATTGGATTTGGTGCTAGGTCTTTCCCTTTAGGTTTTACCCCAACAATGTTTTCATTAGTTTCGCTCACTCTCGAAATCAAGCATTTTACAGCAGGTTGGAGCAGCCTGTATCTCAGCACAGGAATAAGGTAGGGAAGAATTCTAAGGATCATTTTGACTGCCTCCAGAAGTTAGATCAGATGGCAAATTGGATTTGGTGCTAGGTCTTTCCCTTTAGGTTTTACCCCAACAATGTTTTCATTAGTTTCGCTCACTCTCGAAATCAAGCATTTTACAGCAGGTTGGAGCAGCCTGTATCTCAGCACAGGAATAAGGTAGGGAAGAATTCTAAGGCTCATTTTGACTGCCTCCAGAAGTTAGATCAGATGGCAAATTGGATTTGGTGCTAGGTCTTTCCCTTTAGGTTTTACCCCAACAATGTTTTCATTAGTTTCGCTCACTCTCGAAATCAAGCATTTTACAGCAGGTTGGAGCAGCCTGTATCTCAGCACAGGAATAAGGTAGGGAAGAATTCTAAGGCTCATTTTGACTGCCTCCAGAAGTTAGATCAGATGGCAAATTGGATTTGGTGCTAGGTCTTTCCCTTTAGGTTTTACCCCAACAATGTTTTCATTAGTTTCGCTCACTCTCGAAATCAAGCATTTTACAGCAGGTTGGAGCAGCCTGTATCTCAGCACAGGAATAAGGTAGGGAAGAATTCTAAGGATCATTTTGACTGCCTCCAGAAGTTAGATCAGATGGCAAATTGGATTTGGTGCTAGGTCTTTCCCTTTAGGTTTTACCCCAACAATGTTTTCATTAGTATTCGCTCACTCTCGAAATCAAGCATTTTACAGCAGGTTGGAGCAGCCTGTATCTCAGCACAGGAATAAGGTAGGGAAGAATTCTAAGGATCATTTTGACTGCCTCCAGAAGTTAGATCAGATGGCAAATTGGATTTGGTGCTAGGTCTTTCCCTTTAGGTTTTACCCCAACAATGTTTTCATTAGTTTCGCTCACTCTCGAAATCAAGCATTTTACAGCAGGTTGGAGCAGCCTGTATCTCAGCACAGGAATAAGGTAGGGAAGAATTCTAAGGATCATTTTGACTGCCTCCAGAAGTTAGATCAGATGGCAAATTGGATTTGGTGCTAGGTCTTTCCCTTTAGGTTTTACCCCAACAATGTTTTCATTAGTTTCGCTCACTCTCGAAAATCAAGCATTTTACAGCAGGTTGGAGCAGCCTGTATCTCAGCACAGGAATAAGGTAGGGAAGAATTCTAAGGCTCATTTTGACTGCCTCCAGAAGTTAGATCAGATGGCAAATTGGATTTGGTGCTAGGTCTTTCCCTTTAGGTTTTACCCCAACAATGTTTTCATTAGTTTCGCTCACTCTCGAAATCAAGCATTTTACAGCAGGTTGGAGCAGCCTGTATCTCAGCACAGGAATAAGGTAGGGAAGAATTCTAAGGATCATTTTGACCTGCCTCCAGAAGTTAGATCAGATGGCAAATTGGATTTGGTGCTAGGTCTTTCCCTTTAGGTTTTACCCCAACAATGTTTTCATTAGTTTCGCTCACTCTCGAAATCAAGCATTTTACAGCAGGTTGGAGCAGCCTGTATCTC